>NC_068446.1:25093498-25393498 GCF_023373465.1 Oncorhynchus keta | reverse complement strand
GCAACAGTAATGATGGCGCCGACAGAGATGGGCGCCTCGCTTCGCGTTCTTAGGAAGCTATGCAGTATTGTGTTTTTTTAATGTATTATTACATACATATTACACTGTTACCCCAGAAAATCTTAAGTCTTATTACATACAGCTGGGGAGAACTATTGGATATAAGAGCAATGCCAACTTACCAATATTACGACCAGGAATACAACTTTCCCGAAGCGGATCCTCTGTTTGGACCACCACCCAGGACAATGGATCGGATCCCAGTAGGCAACCCAAAACGACGGCGCCGCAGAAGGGGCAGATGGAGCAGTCTTCTGGTCAGGCCCCGTCGACGGACACATTGCTCACTGCTCCCGAGTATACTACTCGCCAATGTCCAGTCTCTTGACAACAAGGTAGACGAAATTCGAGCAAGTGTTGCCTTCCAGAGAGACATCAGAGATTGTAACATTCTCTGTTTCACGGAAACATGGCTCACTCGGGATACGTTTTCAGAGTCAGTACAGCCACCCAGCTTCTTCATGCATCGCGCCGACAGAAACAAACATCTCTCTGGTAAGAAGAGGGGCGGGGGGGTATGCCTTATGAATAACGTGTCATGGTGTGATCATAACAACATAGAAGAACTCAAGTCCTTTTGTTCACCTGACCTAGAATTCCTTACAATCAAATGCCGACCGCATTATCTACCAAGAGAATTCTCTTTGATTATAATCACAGTCGTGTATATTCCCCCCTAAGCAGGCTCCTCGACTACCCTGAAAAGTCGATATCTATAACATATATCTAGTTAACAGAAGAAAGGAAGACAAAATAAGGACAAAAGAAGGACAGAAGAAAAAGGAAAAGAAAGAGGACAACAAAGTGAAACAGTCAGCACTTCTATTGCAACTTCGTATTTCGTCGTCCTAACGTAGTCTACACTGCTATCTGCCCAGCAGCTACCCAGCTAGCAAACGTCCACCGTCTACCGAATAGCAGCACTGTAGAAACTATTACACTCAACTGAACGACTTCATTAGTGTAGTGTTAGCTAGCTACATAGTTGTCTTTGCTGTCTTCGTATCCAAGATAATTGTGTAGTTTAGAGCGTGTAGTCTTAGAGTGATTATTTTAATTTACCGAGGTTAGCTAGCCAGCTATTTGTCGTCCTTAACGTAGGAGACACTGCTAGCTAGCCAACAGCTAGCCAACGTCTACTGAATAGAACTTCCGCACTCAACAACCCGGTCGCATTCCGCTTCACTCCACAGGTAGTATCACATTTTCATTTCATTTCATTACAGCACAACGGTTTGATTTGTTTGATCGTAGCTAGCTACATAGCTAGCTACATAGCCGTCTGTGTATCAAAGATAATTGTGTAGTCTAGAGCGATTTTCTAGGTTAGCTAGCCAGCTATTGTCGTTCTTTTAACGCAACGTAACGTAATCAACACTGCTAGCTAGCCAGCTAGCCCCGAATAGCAGCACTGTAGAAACTATTACACTCAACGGAACGACTTGATTAGTGTAGTGTCAACAACGCAGCCACTGCCAGCTAGCCTACAAAGTCAACAACGCAGCCACTGCCAGCTAGCCTACTTCAGCAGTACTGTATCATTTTAATCATTTTAGTCAATAAGATTCTTGCTACGTAAGCTTAACTTTCTGAACATTCGAGACGTGTAGTCCACTTGTCATTCCAATCTCCTTGCATTAGCGTAGCCTCTTCTGTAGCCTGTCAACTATGTGTCTGTCTATCCCTGTTCTCTCCTCTCTGCACAGACCATACAAACGCTCCACACCGCGTGGCCGCGGCCACCCTAATCTGGTGGTCCCAGCGCGCACGACCCACGTGGAGTTCCAGGTCTCTGGTAGCCTCTGGAACTGCCGATCTGCGGCCAACAAGGCAGAGTTCATCTCAGCCTATGCCTCCCTCCAGTCCCTCGACTTCTTGGCACTGACGGAAACATGGATCACCACAGATAACACTGCTACTCCTACTGCTCTCTCTTCGTCCGCCCACGTGTTCTCGCACACCCTGAGAGCTTCTGGTCAGCGGGGTGGTGGCACCGGGATCCTCATCTCTCCCAAGTGGTCATTCTCTCTTTCTCCCCTTACCCATCTGTCTATCGCCTCCTTTGAATTTCATGCTTTCACAGTTACCAGCCCTTTGAAGCTTAACATCCTTATCATTTATCGCCCTCCAGGTCCCCTCGGAGAGTTCATCAATGAGCTTGATGCCTTGATAAGCTCCTTTCCTGAGGACGGCTCACCTCTCACAGTTCTGGGCGACTTTAACCTCCCCACGTCTACCTTTGACTCATTCCTCTCTGCCTCCTTCTTTCCACTCCTCTCCTCTTTTGACCTCACCCTCTCACCTCCCCCTACTCACAAGGCAGGCAATAGGCTCGACCTCATCTTTACTAGGTGCTGTTCTTCCACTAACCTCATTGCAACTCCCCTCCAAGTCTCCGACCACTACCTTGTATCCTTTTCCCTCTCGCTCTCATCCAACACTTCCCACACTGCCCCTACACGGATGGTATCGCGCCGTCCCAACCTTCGCTCTCTCTCCCCGCTACTCTCTCCTCTTCCATCCTATCATCTCTTCCCTCTGCTCAAACCTTCTCCAACCTATCTCCTGATTCTGCCTCCTCAACCCTCCTCTCCTGCCTTTCTGCATCCTTTGACTCTCTATGTCCCCTATCCTCCAGGCCGGCTCGGTCCTCCCCTCCCGCTCCGTGGCTCGACGACTCATTGCGAGCTCACAGAACAAGGCTCCGGGCAGCCGAGCGGAAATGGAGGAAAAACTCGCCTCCCTGCGGACCTGGCATCCTTTCACTCCCTCCTCTCTACATTTTCCTCCTCTGTCTCTGCTGCTAAAGCCACTTTCTACCACTCTAAATTCCAAGCATCTGCCTCTAACCCTAGGAAGCTCTTTGCCACCTTCTCCTCCCTCCTGAATCCTCCTCCCCTCCCCCTCCTCCCTCTCTGCAGATGACTTCGTCAACCATTTTGAAAAGAAGGTCGACGACATCCGATCCTCGTTTGCTAAGTCAAACGACACCGCTGGTTCTGCTCACACTGCCCTACCCTGTGCTCTGACCTCTTTCTCCCTCTCTCTCCAGATGAAATCTCGCGTCTTGTGACGGCTGGCCGCCCAACAACCTGCCCGCTTGACCCTATCCCCTCCTCTCTTCTCCAGACCATTTCCGGAGACCTTCTCCATTACCTCACCTCGCTCATCAACTCATCCCTGACCGCTGGCTACGTCCCTTCCGTCTTCAAGAGAGCGAGAGTTGCATCCCTTCTGAAAAAACCTACACTCGATCCCTCCTGATGTCATCAATTACAGACCAGTATCCCTTCTTTCTTTTCTCTCCAAAACTCTTGAACGTGCCGTCCTTGGCCAGCTCTCCCGCTATCTCTCTCAGAATGACTTTCTTGATCCAAATCAGTCAGGTTTCAAGACTAGTCATTCAACTGAGACTGCTCTTCTCTGTATCACGGAGGCGCTCCGCACTGTTAAAGCTAACTCTCTCTCCTCTGCTCTCATCCTTCTAGACCTATCGGCTGCCTTCGATACTGTGAACCATCAGATCCTCCTCTCCACCCTCTCCGAGTTGGGCATCTCCGGCGCGGCCCACGCTTGATTGCGTCCTACCTGACAGGTCGCTCCTACCAGGTGGCGTGGCGAGAATCTGTCTCCTCACCACGCGCTCTCACCACTGGTGTCCCCCAGGGCTCGGTTCTAGGCCCTCTCCTATTCTCGCTATACACCAAGTCACTTGGCTCTGTCATAACCTCACATGGTCTCTCCTATCATTGCTATGCAGACAACACACAATTAATCTTCTCCTTTCCCCCTTCTGATGACCAGGTGGCGAATCACATCTCTGCATGTCTGGCAGACATATCAGTGTGGATGACGGATCACCACCTCAAGCTGAACCTCGGCAAGACGGAGCTGCTCTTCCTCCCGGGAAGGACTGCCCGTTCCATGATCTCGCCATCACGGTTGACAACTCCATTGTGTCCTCCTCCCAGAGCGCTAAGAACCTTGGCGTGATCCTGGACAACACCCTGTCGTTCTCAACTAACATCAAGGCGGTGGCCCGTTCCTGTAGGTTCATGCTCTACAACATCCGCAGAGTACGACCCTGCCTCACACAGGAAGCGGCGCAGGTCCTAATCCAGGCACTTGTCATCTCCCGTCTGGATTACTGCAACTCGCTGTTGGCTGGGCTCCCTGCCTGTGCCATTAAACCCCTACAACTCATCCAGAACGCTGCAGCCCGTCTGGTGTTCAACCTTCCCAAGTTCTCTCACGTCACCCTGCTCCTCCGCTCTCTCCACTGGCTTCCAGTTGAAGCTCGCATCCGCTACAAGACCATGGTGCTTGCCTACGGAGCTGTGAGGGGAACGGCACCTCAGTACCTCCAGGCTCTGATCAGGCCCTACACCCAAACAAGGGCACTGCGTTCATCCACCTCTGGCCTGCTCGCCTCCCTACCACTGAGGAAGTACAGTTCCCGCTCAGCCCAGTCAAAACTGTTCGCTGCTCTGGCCCCCAATGGTGGAACAAACTCAATCACCACCTTCCGGAGACACCTGAAACCCCACCTCTTTAAGGAATACCTAGGATAGGATAAAGTAATCCTTCTCACCCCCCCCCCCTTAAAAGATTTAGATGCACTATTGTAAAGTGGCTGTTCCACTGGATGTCATAAGGTGAATGCACCAATTTGTAAGTCTCTCTGGATAAGAGCGTCTGCTAAATGACTTAAATGTAAATGTAAATGTAACCCACTATAGATGGTTAAAATGGCTTACTTACTTAATTGGACTCTATGTAAACTGGAAAACCCATATCCTGAGGCTGCATTTATTGTAGTTGGGGATTTTAACAAGGCTAATCTGAAAACAAGGCTCCCTAAATTTTATCAGCATATCGAATGCGCGACCCGGGCTGGCAAAATTCTGGATCATTGCTACTCTAACTTCCGTGACGCATACAAAGCCCTCCCTCGCCCTCCTTTTGACAAATCTGACCACGACTCCATTTTGTTGCTCCCAGCCTATAGACAGAAACTAAAAGAGGAAACACACGTGCTCAGGTCTGTTCAACGCTGGACTGACCAATCTGATTCCACGCTTCAAGATCGCTTCGATCATGTGGACTGGGATAAGTTCCGGATAGCCTCAGACAACAACATTGATGTATATGCTGATTCGGTGAGCGAGTTCATTAGCAAGTGCATCGGTGATGTTGTACCCACGGTGACTATTAAACCATAAACCGTGTATTGATGGTAGCATTCGGGCAAAACTGAAAGCGCAAACCACTGCTTTAAATCATGGCAAGGCAACTGGAAACATGACCGAATACAAACTGTGTAGCTATTCCCTCCGCAAGGCAATCAAACAAGCTAAGCGTCAGTATAGAGACAAAGTAGAGTCGCAATTCAATGGCTCAAACACGAGACGTATGTGCCAGGGTTTATAGTCAAGCACGGATTTCAAAAAGAAAACCAGCCCTGTCGTGGACACCGATGTCTTGCTCCCAGACAAAGTAAACAACTTATTTGCTTGCTTTGAGGACAATACAGTGCCACTGACATGGCCCACTACCAAAACCTGTGGGCTCTCCATCACCGCAGCCAATGTGAGTAAAACATTTAAACGTGTTCACCCTCGCAAAGCTGCCGGCCTAGACAGCATCGCTCGCCGCGTCCTCAGAGCATGCACAGACCAGCTGGCTGGTGTGTTTATGGACATATTCAATCTCTCCCTATCCCAGTCTGCTGTTCCCACATGCTTCAAGAGGGCCACCATTGTTCCTGTTCACAAGAAAGCTAAGGTAAATGAGCTAAACGACTATCGCCTCGTAGCACTCACTTCCGTCATCATGAAGTGCTTTGAGAGACTAGTCAAGGATCATATCACCTCCACCCTACCTGACACCCTAGACCCATTCCAATTTGCTTACCGCCCCAAGAGGTCCACAGACGACACAATCACAATCACACTGCACACTGCCCTAACCCATCTGGACAAGAGGAATACCTACGTATGTAAGAATGCTGTTCATCAATTACAGCTCAGCATTTAACACCATAGTACCCCCAAACTCGTCATTAAGCTCGAGACCCTGGGTCTTGACCCCGCCCTATGCAAGTGGGTCCTGGACTTTCTGACGGGCCACCCCCAGATGCACAATCGAGAGCATCCTGCTGGGCTGTATCACCGCCTGGTACGGCAACTGCTACACCCACAACTGTAAGGCTCTCCAGAGGGTAGTGGGGTCTGCACAAAGCATCACCGGGGGCAAATTACCTGCTCTCCAGGACACCTACACCATCCGCTGTCACAGGAAGGCCAAAACGTTCATCAAGGACAACAACCACCCGAGCCACTGCCTGTTCACCCCGCTATCATCCAGAAGGTGAGGTCAGTGCAGGTGCATCAAAGCTGGGACCGGGAGACTGAAAACAGCTTCTATCTCAAGGCAATCCGACTGTTAAACAGCCATCACTTACATTGAGTGGCTGCTGGCAACATACTGACTCAATCTCTAGCCACATTAATAATTAAAAATAGGATGTAATGAATGTATCACTAGTCACTTTAAACAATGCCACTTTATATAATGTTTACATACCCTACATTTGTCGTCTCATATGTGTATACTGTACTGTTTACCATCTACTGCATCTTGCCTATGCGGTTCAGCCATTGCTCATCCATATATTTATATGTACATATTCTTATTCATTCCTTTACACTTGTGTGTATAAGGTAGTTGTTGTGAAATTGTTATATTACTTGTTAGATATTACTGCACGTTCAGAACTAGAAGCACAAGCATTTCGCTACACTCACATTAGCATCTGCTAACCATGTGTATGTGACCAATAAAATGTGATTTAATTTATACAGAGATTACCTGTTTACAGAGGAGTATACAGTGCAGTGATGTATCCTATAAGGAGCATTGGTGGCAAATCTGATGGTCGAATGGTAAAGAACATCTAGCCGCTCGAGAGCACCCTTATATGCCAATCTATAAATTATGTCTCCGTAATCTAGCATGGGTAGGATGGTCATCTGAATCAGGATTAGTTTGGCAGCTGGGGTGAAGGAGGAGTGATTATGATAGAAGAAACCAAGTCTAGTTGGACACTAAGAAAGCTTTGTTGTAAAGCATTTAACAGCTAAGACTGTATCATCTGCATATAAATGGAGAAGAGAGCTTCCTACTGCCTGAACTATGGAAAGTGGTGTGGTAATGAAAAGGTTGTTACTAGTAAAGAGCATTTAAAGTATATTCAGTTAGCCTTTTCATTCTGCATAGTTCACCTAAAAGAGATGGCTCAGAACAGCTCTTCATTCAGTAGCCATGAATGTGTTAAACATGGGTGGGGGGTTTCAGACTGGCCTCTGCCTGAGTCCTCCAAATCACTAAAGGCGTCTGCATGCCTCAGTACGGCTGGCGCCTAGCCAAGTGGCTGGCCGAACCGAACAAGTGTGCTCCATACTCCCTTAAAAGATCTTAGCTTAAAAAAATTGAAAAAGCGGCAATAGTACTGTTTGTCCATTTTGAGACGCCGTAGCCAGTATGCGCACCCTCAAAATAGTCTGAATGAATTTAAGATAACTCAAGAAATCTGTCATTAATTTTTACCGATGAGATCTTTTACATTTAACTAAGATGCTTGGTGCAGTATTTTTCATTTGCAGGAAAACGAGTCGTCTCTCGTTGAATGACAATAAAGACTTTATTGAAGAATCCCAGCTGTTGACCAATCAACGAGGAAGGTGCGTAGACTTCGGCTCCGAACTCCGGGTTGCCTCCAGAATTGTTTTTTTGTGTTCAATATTAACAAAAACGTCACAAAATGTCGTAATATATGGAGGAACTGTTTCAGCTGGGAAGCATGGGGACGCCTTAATTTCGCCCCTGCCTTCACTTATGTCCATATATGTCATATATGTCATTGGGGCGCCAGCGTAGCCTAGTGGACTAGTAACCGGAAGGTTGCGAGTTCAAACCCCCGAGCTGACAAGGTACAAATCTGTCGTTCTGCCCCTGAACAGGCAGTTAACCCACTGTTCCCAGGCCGTCATTGAAAATAAGAATGTGTTCTTAACTGACTTGCCTGGTTAAATAAAGGTAAAATTAAATTAAAAATATACCTATCTTACTGCAGTAGACTGCTCTGCTGCAGATCTAAATCACTGCTAAAGAGAGTTTGGTGGCTTGTGGAGATGGTTGCACATATACTGACATTAGCAAATCTAAACCTATCCTTTTATTTACTTTCATATTTCATATTTTGTGTCACAGCAATGCCTAACTGGATAACGTACTGCAGGAGGTGGTTGTTATGAGCCTAGAGAAAACCATTTATATAATATCACTGTTTTCTTTGTGCTATTCTGCAAAAAAGAAGGGAAAGAAAAACAAGTCAAAATTGCTATACACATTGGTTTATTAGTTAATTAGAAAATGTTAGAAGCATAGTTCAGAAACATTTTTAAAGAGACAAAAGGAGAGGGCCTCATTAGATGATTTACACATCGTGTTGCTATCCAGCTGTGTCCCACTGTAATTTAACACACCCCAGCCTTTTGTTATACAAAGTAGAGTGACTTTCTTTATTTTCCCACCCTTCTGTCAAACTCTCCCCACCCTCAACATATTGTTTTTCAAAGGTTTCACGAAGATCTATGCAACAACAAATGATTACCATAATACCCAAATAACATATTGTTATTGTTATCCTGATATTGCACAGGGGTAAAGACATTCTATGGCTTTATAAACACGATTACAGTTGTTATTCCCACACAACAGTTCCCTGCTGTGTTACTACCTTTCCCATGTCCTGAGGAAAGGTGCATCCATAATTCAATATTGCAACATATGATTAGAATCTAGAGTTAAGTTGTAGAATAATATTACTATTAGACAAGGGAGGACTTGTCTACGGGAACCAGGTAGTTACCCTGGATAGTGGAGGCCCTCGGTGATGAGATGATAGTATTAGAGGTTCCTGTCCTGCACAACTCAGCAGGAGGGACTTGTATGTAGTTCTGAAGCTGCCTCCTCTGAAGATCTGATCAGAGAGAACCACACTAGTACACTTTCAGCTCAGCAGATCTGTTCCCCAAAGCCCATTTCTTGAAGTTCCAATACAGCCATTTTTATCTCAATGTCAAAACATTTCTGGGTAACAATGAAGTACCTTACTGGGATTGTTTTCAATTTACATTTTCAAAATTAATAAAAATAACTTCTTAGCAAATAGCAATTTCTCAAGCAAGAATTTTGCTAGCACTGTCTGGGAGTGGTCTGAGTGAGGGGACTAATTGGTCAAGCCTAATGGGAGGGATATGTAACCTGAAAATGAACTGTTATTGGAATAGAGGTTTGAAACTCCCTTTGTTATTGGTCTATTAACTTATATTGCCTGGTGATGTCACCAAGTAGGCTAAAACTGAAATTTCAGGTGGTCTTTTCCAACAGCTTTTACACTAAAAGGGCATTATCATCATTTTCACAATTTCACAGGAATTATTCCAACCAGACCTGGGTCCAAATACTATATCCCAATTACCTTCACATACATTTCGAAGAAAGTATTCATATATATTTTATTTGAAAAGACAAGTAGGTGAAAATGTTCATGTATTTGGAAATACACTTGGAAAGTATTTGAAAAATTGTAATACACTGACTCCAATACATTCCCATGCATTTAACCCAGGTATTTGAAAATCCTATTAAATACAATTCCATCAACTATTTGGTTTCTACAATTAACCATTGAAATGTAGGCCGTCATTGTCAATAAGAATTTGTTCTTAACTGACTTGCCTAGTTAAAATAAGGTTTAATAAAAATAAATAAAATCCTCAAATAACTGTACTGATTTTGGGTTGTGTAATTGAAAATACTCAAATAGACAGAAAAAAAATATTTTTAATAACAGATACTCAAATACACATGCATTTGAAATCAGGTCTTATGCCAACTTCATAGTGTGGAAATATATATAAAACACAGGAAAATCACGTTTGACTGTACAGGGCCTTTAACACCTCATTTTCTTCCTTCTTTCAATAGTGGAGTTTCATTTCCAATGCAATATTTATGACCATTTGCACAATTTAGCCTGCAGCTTTTATTGAGCAGCTTTATTGTAGGCAGTTTAGACAACAACAAAAAACTCAGTACCAAAGTTGGATGCCAATCACATCCAACTTGGGCTCCCGAGTGGCGCAGTGGTCTACACCACTGCATTCCAGTGTCACTGCAGTACCTGGTTGAAATCCAGGCAGCATCACATCTGACTGTGATTGGGATGCCCAGTGTTGTCTGGGTTTGGCTGGGGGAAATAAGAATTTGTTCTTAACTGACTTGCCTAGTTAAATAAATAAAACATCAAAGAACAGTAACTACCAGTTACTGAATGTGTCATGAATGGTAACATGTCACTCAATAAGTTATTCCTGCAGGCATATAGTTTATATATGCTAATGTTTACAGTACTGGCTCACTGTAGGTAGGTTTAGGCTATATTAATTAACTAAACTAAGCCAAAACAACAGCTTGTAGTGGCTTACTGTATGTACTGCTTTGTTGGTTGTAGGGTCATAGTGCATGCACCAGGTGGCAGTCTACATTCAATGTTTCACTATAAATTCTGGTTCTCAGAATTCACTGCTACATGATATATCATTTTGATAATCTCTGAGGAGATTTGATACATTGTTGCCCGTGTTGGCGTAATCACTCATGGGTCTTGCTTGTCAAAGGTTTCACCAATTTGTACAGTACTCTTTTATTGTTCCGCCTATGAATAGTCACGTGACAAATGTTCAATCAGCTGCCCCCAGAACAAGGCACATCATTAAAATAGTGTGTAACGCCAGTGAACTCTTTATTCGATCTGTGTCTTCGGCGTCGTTGAGAATGTGTCAAGTTGGCCCCTGCTAGCAACAAACTAAGACAATGTGTGTTTTTGCATGTTGATTGTCTTCCGTTTCTAGCTTCAATATTATGAGTTCGCTTGTCACTCCTGGTCCTTACAGGGCGACAAGACTGGTAATATTTTATTGTTACGAAGTTGCCCGTTAAATTAGCTTGCTAGCCAGTACAATGTGGTGAAATAAATAATGCTGCAAGTTGACTGGGAAGTAGTTAACTAAAATAACACTGTCTTTTATGTTTAATTTTTAGCCAGACAGACAACCCCGAGCCAACAATATGTTAGGATTAGCAGTAAAGCTCTCGATACAGAGCCTTACGAATAATTAGGCCTTCTTTTAGAATGTTGAATATTGTTTTATTTCTAAACATGCAGAAAGGGGGCGCGGGGGTAGTAGTATGTGGCCAATATACCATGGCTGACGCTTCGAACACACCGACAGTATCATTGCGCAAATAGTACCAGCATCAACTGGATATGTATGCTACAAAAGTTCGACATTGACTTTCTGCTACCATTTCTGTCAAGCCGTCTAAACATACAGTTTGACTCACACGTTTCGTATACTCCACACCGAACACAATGCAAACGCAGCGTTTCAATTTGTACCAAAATGCAAAGAGCGTACGGGTTGCTCTTTCGCAACGCTGAGTGCCTGGATACCTTAGCCGTGGTATATTGGTCAAATACCACGAACCCCGAGGTGCCTGAAGATATCAGCATGTTTCAGTTCGGCTGACGTTGGCTATGCGAACCTAGCGTTTGCATACTCCCTTAAAATAACGCTTGAAAAATAGAAAAAAAACACGAACAGTATTATTTGTCCATTTTGAGACATCGTAGGCAGTATCCACTTCCTCAAAATAGTCCGAATTAATCTAAGGTAAACTCAAGAATTCGGTCATTAATTGTTATGTTTTTGTCGTAAATCTTAGTTGCGAAATTTTACATCAAACTAAGATGGTTGGCACACTATTTTCTCTCGTTGAATGACTACATTATTGAATAATCCCTACAGTTGACCAATCATGGACGATGGGGCGTTGACTTCGGCTCCCGAACTTCGGGCACACAATTTTGTTGAGGCCAGCCGAACAGCCGAAAGTCACAACAAAGCCCAAATCCAACAAAAATGTCAAAAGGTATCTTAGTATATGCACTCTAACTTCCTGTTTGGTCTGGGAAACACGAGGGCACCTTTATTGCTATTATAAACTAATATAAATAGAACACTACAACAAATGTTTTGTCATACCCGTGGTAACCCGTACAATTGCCTTTATTTTAGCGCCCCAAAAACATAATACTTCCAGATCAACTGTAATGTCAATACCACGGTAAAGCACAATTTCTTTCCTTTCCAACAGAATCAATTACATGACCTAAACACTGCCCGTTTCTGCATAATTCAAGCAGGCAATGAGCCCCTTTGGGTCTTTTTAAAAATGGCGGATGGGGAAGTGAAACTAATGTGTGATGGAGAGATGTTGTGTGGGAAAATTGCTTTTTTTCACTCTCTGTCCAACTTATCACCTCTGAAATGTAAATAAAACTCTATAAAGAGTTTATATAATGTGTCATTACATACCTATTTGAAGGTTTGTGTCGAATTTGAATCGGGTTTTTAGGGTGGCGCTAAAGTGATCTTCGAAGTAAACAGCGGCTTTGAGCATGATGATCGCATACAATGATGATGCAAAAAATGACTACCCCCGTCACTGTCCATTTCTTGTTTTTAAAGGATGAGAGAAGTGCTACACCTGGTGGAGAGAGATTGTAAGACAGAAATAGTTGCTTTATTCGTGCTGTACGTTATGACACGCCACGATGTAACGGAGGGTTCGTCTTTTTCAACTTTTCTCCAATACTATAGAACCATTACCATGTCGATCAGCGCTTGAATAGAAACCTAGTTCACACCCCCGATTTTGAAGTCAACACAGTCGCTACAGTCCCATTAGTTTTCTGTGTAGCCTCGTTTGAATGTTGCGATTGCGCACATTTGTACGGAATGGGGTGAGTTTATACGGTCTGATAAACCAAGGCTGTCAGCACATCAGCATTCAGGGCTCGAACCACTCAGATTATTGTGTTTAAATATTCCCCATGTAATGTTAATGGGGAGCTAACATGGCTGCCATAGAATGTTGAAGTGTTATGTAAATGCATCATAATGCTCAAGTCATACCCTGATGTTGACAGCAGATGGGAATTGTATTCATAACTTGACTGGTTAACATGCATTTAGAGAAAACAAGTTATATTGAGTGGCTGACTAGCATTAGCATTGGCTAGCTAACCAGCAGAGCTAGCAAACATGTAACAAAAGTATAATTTCAGATTGGAAGAATACTCCAACAGACTGCATTTCAGGAATAAACAGTAGCAAGTGCCCCCCCATTTGAGTGCTGCCATTGGTTGCCCCAATGTCCAGTGTGGGACTTAGCAAAGGGTCAATTCACCCGTAATGTCATTTGCACTCCATCTTTAGCAACATTTGCAGTTATTTGTAAATTAGAGTACACATCTCAGTACACATCTCAGGTGTGGTTAATGGATTCAGGTTTACATTAGTTAATATGAGTAATGTGAATGGTGTTTTACATTTTCATCCATCTCTATGAAACGCCTCTGTAAATGGGAAAACAACTTATTTTGGATGAGATATTGTTTGAGACATATCTTCACTCTCCAGTTGAACAATACGATTGACCATATCTAATACAAGCAGCATGAAACTGCAACTGGTTTATTTGCCTCATAATAGAGGATGTCTCGACTGCGCTGTCACTTGTGTTATTACTAACTCTTGTGTCCAATTTAGCCCCCCAAGAAATGTGGCCACTCTTGTTTGTCCTGCTGGCTTCACAAGTTTTGTTTTTGTCTGGTCCCTTGCTAGTTTTATGTGGCTACGTTTTGGCTCCTAAAACTAAGGGAAGCGAAAAGGCGCTGTCAGTGCTCTCTGGACCTGTCTAGGCCGACCCTTGCTCTGCCTTCGGTGTCCACTTATGCACAGTACCGGAGTCCTAAGCAAAGTAAGCCTGCGTCTGCAAATCAAACTTTGTCTTGTGCCGAATACAAGTGTAGACTTTCCTGTGAAATGCTTACTTACCAGCCCTTAACCAACAGTGTAGTTCAAGAAGAAGAAAATATTTACCAAATAGACTAAAGTAAAAAATAATAAGTGACAATAACGGGGCTATTTACAGGGGGTACCGGTACCGCGTCAGTGTGTGTGGGTACAGGTTGAGTTCATTTGTACATGTAGGTAGGGATGAAGTGACTATGCATAGATGATAAACAGCGAGTAGCAGCAGTGTACAAAACAAATGGCGGGGGAGTGTCAATGTAAATAGTCAGGTGGCAATTTGATTAATTGTTCAGTAGTCTTATGGCTTGGGGGTAGACACTGTTGAGGAGCCTTTTGGTCCTAGACTTGGTGCTCCGGTACCGCTTGCGGTGCGGTAGCAGAGAAAACAGTCTATAACTTGTGACTGAAGTCTCTGACAATTTTATGGATTTTCCTCTAACACCACCTATTATATAGGTCCTGGATGTCAGGAAGCTTGGCCCCAGTGATGTACTGGGCTGTACGCACTACCCTCTGTAGCACCTTATGGTCAGATGCTGAGCAGTTGACATACCAGGCGGTGATGCAACCGGTCAGGATGCTGTCTGGTGCAGCTGTAGAACTTTTTGAGGATCTGGGGACCCATGCCAGATCTTCTGTGTCTCCTGAGGGGGCAAAGTTTTTTTTGTTGTGCCCTCTTCACGACTCATGGTGTGCTTGGACCATGATAGCTCGTTGATGATGTCGACACCAAGGAACTTAACTCTCCACCCGCTCCACTACAGCCCCGTTCATGTTAATGGGGGCCTGTTCAGCCCGCCTTTTCCTGTAGACCATGATCAGCTCCCTTTGTCTTGCTCATATTGAAGGAGAGGTTGTTTTCCTGGCACCACACTGCCAGTTCTCTGACCACCTCGATATAGGCTGTCTAATCGTTGTTGGTGATCAGGCCTACCAATGTTGTCAGCAAACTTAAGGATGGTGTTGGCATCGTGTTTGGCCACGCTGTTGTGGGTGAACAGGGAGTACAGGAGGGGAGCAAGTACACACCCCTGGGGGGAATCAGCTTGGCAGACGTGGTGTTGCCTACCCGTACCACCTGGGGGCGGCACATGAAGTCCCAGGATCCAGTTGCAGAGGGAGGTGTTTAGTCCCAGGGTCCTTAGCTTAGTGATGCGCTTCGTGGGCATTATGGTGTTGAACGCTGAGCTGTAGTCCGTGAACAGCATTCTCACATAGGTGTTCCTTTTGTCCAGGTGGGAAAGGGCAGTGTGGCGTGCGATTTGAGATTGCGTCATCTGTGGATCAGTTGGGGCGGTATGCGAATAAGAGTGGGTCTGGGAGGATGCTGTTGTGAGCCATGACCAGCCTTTCAAAGCACTTCATGGCTACTGACGTGCGCTCTACGAGGCAGAAATCATTTAGGCAGGTTACCTTCGCTTCCTTGGGGACAGGGACTATGGTGGTCTTCTTGAAACATGTAGGTATTACAGGAAGAGGTTGAAAATACCAATGAAGATACTTGCCAGTTGGACTTTGTAGTCCGTAATAGTTTCCAAGCCCTGCCACATCCGAGTGTCAGAGCCGGAGTAATAGGTTTCAATCTTAATCATGTATTGACACTTTGCTTGTTTGATGGAATAGCGGGATTTCTTATAGGCGTCCAGATTAGTGTCCCGCTCCTTGAAAGCGGTAGCCCTAGTCTTCAGCTCGATGCGGATGTTCCTTGTAATGCATGACTTCTGGTTGGGGTATGTACGTATGGTCACTGGGGATGACGTTGTCGATGCACTTATTGATGAAGCCGATGACCTGAGGTCGTATACTCCTCAATGCCATTGGATGAATCCCAGAGCATATTCCAGTCTTAGCAAACCAGTCCTGTAGCATCCGCGTCATCTGACCACTTCCGTATTGAGCGTGTCACTGGTACTTCCTGCTTTAGTAGGAATCAGCATGATATAATTATGGTCAGATTTGCCAAATGGAGAGCTTTGTATGCATCTGTGTAAAGATGGTCTAGTTATTATTATTTTTATTTATTTTTCCCTCTGGTTGCATATGCTGGTAAAAATTTGGTAAAACTGATTTACATTTGCCAGCATTGAAGTCCCATGCTACTAGGAGTGCTGCTTCTGGGTGAGCATTTTCTTGTTTGCTTATGTATGGCCTTATTGAGTTGCTTGAGTGCTGTCTTAGTGCCAGCATCAGTCTGTAGTGGTAAATATATTGCTATCAATAATATAGGTATAGAACTCTCTTGGTAGACAGTGTGGTCTACAGCTTATCATAAGGTGCAATACCTTGAGACTTCTTTATTAGATATCGCACACCAGCTGTTATTGACAGACACCCCCACTGAGTTTGATGAAGAGTTTGATGAGTAGAAGCTGAGTTTGTCCCAGAAGAGCAAGCCACCATTGCTGATAAGTATGAAGAGACCACAAGCTTTTAGTATTAGAAACTGAAGGTACATTTTTGTTCTTGCAGCTAAATGAAAGGTGGGAGGAATATACAGGTGAGATCACCTCCCAATTTAGACTGCAAGTATGTAAAAAATATCTTTAGGGTTGAATTATGCATATTTATGTTGAGTAATGTGTTTTTGTGTATGTTATTTTGAAACTACTGCAGTAGTTATCTTTAGTGCACCAATTAAGTTACTTTGATTTCTTATGGAGTATAATAAGAGACTAAAGCAAACCAAGATTAGATTTGGTGTTTTTCTGTCAATGTTGCAATTGATCTACATTCATACACTACCGACTACTACTACAGAGTATACAGTATTCAAACTTTAAAACGGTTGAGCTGTTTTAGGGATTACATTTGTTACTAAGTGTGATTTGTCTACCTAGTTCATTAGGTTTGTATGAAGTGCTCATAACATTTTGTGTCTGTTTCACTTTTTTTCTTTTTTTCTGGCATTGCACTTTTCTGTAGTTCTTTCATCTAATGTATTTTTTTAAATTCCATAACATTCTCTTAATGTTAAGCTCAAACTGCTTTATTATATATTTTGGGCTTGGGATTTGTCTCTATTTTCTTACCTGGCAAGTTATGTTCAGCCATTTCGGATACAGAAAAGTTTTGCACTATTTTCTGTCATTTTAAATGAATGGTAGCTTTGACCAATCAATACAATTGTTAATATATATATATATCTGCCATATTATGTATTTTTTTTGCCATCGATGAAGTCTTTAATAAACCTTTTGGAATCCGTTTGATGCATTTTCCGAATACCTCTATGGCTGTATCCTTACCTCAAAGGAAGAGCCAATTACAACAGTTATTAACTTTTGTGTATTATCTCCTTGCCAAGAATCTGTTATGCTACATTCTTAGGAGAATGTCCAACTGTAAAACAACATGTTTTCTCCTTACTAATCATGCAAATATATTGGCTTAATGTTTTGACGGATGTGGTTTATTTCATATTTGTTTACCTTTGTGTCCTTGTACTGTCTGGCACAAGAAGGGAGAGCAATGGTTGCTACTCAGACAGAAATACTGCCTTGCATCACTATTTACTTTTTAAAATGCACAAATTCCACAGTATCATTGCACTATCCCTGGAAGGATGTGGCAGAGAAATCTCTTATAATTCCAAGTGCATTGCAACCCAAGTCTGACCAACTGACCGCTTCATTCATCTAGATCAGGATGAAGAAAAGGAAGACGGCGTTAATCATACTCATCCATAACACCCTCCGTGTGGGTGCCTACAGAGAATATTGATTAAATATAAACTTGTTTTCATCTGGAATCCATCAAATTAGTTAACTAGAGTAGGAACGTCTTTCCCTGACAAAACGTGTAGGACACATATTTGAAACCAAAGATATTGCATAATGAACTGCATTATTTTCCTGTTCACTTCAATGAAGTGTTTGTTGTTTAGCCCCTTTTGTAACCTTTTGGGGCTTTCAGGTGAGCAAATGTGGTTCTGGTCTTAATTAGGCTGAGAAATTCCTTGCTGGGGTAGAATTGTGTGGTGGTGGTGGTGGGCTAAACTTCACTGGAAACTGAATGGTCTGGACACAAAGGAACTTTTGTTTCAGAGACCTCTGGTTTGGGGGTAGATTCTCAGACTCCCGGCGCTCTGCATGGGAATGGAACTGTCTATAAAGGCTGCTGCTCACTCCGCATTTCAGACTGGGCTTCCTGCACACAAGCTGTTTATTCTCTAAAGGAAAATGGTTAGTCGGTGAGTAACTCCTTTTTGTAAATTTTTCTTCGCTTCGCATAACTTTCCAATACAAGAATATAGTAAGTTGGTGAGTAAGCAAACTTTTTGCAGACTTTCCGCGTTGTGTAACTGACAGGAGTATGTAAATTGTTGATTAACTGTGTTGTGCTAAGTTATATAAAAAAAAGTATTTATACCTTCTCATTACTATTTTACTGCATGCTACTGTCAAGCAGTTGAACATTTCTTTTTCTGGTCTGAGATTGTAGTTTTTGGTTTTGATGAAGTTAAACTTCACATTTAGGGCAGAATGAGGTACCTCATTTTGATTTTTAGGTTGGGCCAGAAAAGTCAGATCACCAGCCTATGCTTTTGTGAATGGATGTTTATTTTCACTTTTGTTTCATTTTCAGAATTCAGCATCCGGCTGGTGGGTACAAGAAAATATTTGAGACGTGTGGAGAATTGAATGAACCTATTCCTGCTATCGTTGTAGGTAGGTGAGGAACAGGTCTTAGACTCCACTCCCTTTTGGTTTACAAGCAAGAAGGTTGGTGTTATATCATGGCTGAGTGAGGCTTGAACACGACAGGGTAACATGGATAATTTCATGCTGTGTTCAGGTGTGATTCCAGAATGGCTGAGTGGCAGTCTATTGCGTCTGGGACCCGGCCTGTTCGAGGTGGGGGCTGAACCTTTCTACCACCTTTTTGATGGCCAGGCCCTCATGCACAAGTTTGACCTAAAGAATGGCCATGTGACCTACTATCGGAAGTAAGCCCCTGCGTGTTGACGTCAGTGATGATGCATAACTTGTTTACACTGGCGGTGGTGAAATCTATATTATGAGGAGGGGGCCATGCAATCATTTTACAGTAACACACTGGTAGTAATTGTGGAGTTTTGTGAAATGTTCCCCTCGGCCAATAAATGTGACTGGAATGTTTTGGGCAACCTCAGCGTGGGCTGTTTCTAATTAAAACAGTGACTAAAGCACAGAGACCTTCTGCTCTCAAAGGCTTCTGAAAGCTAAAACAGAAGTGGGCCTATCAATTCCCAATCTGTATGTTCCAAGCTACATGTTAATTGTTTTTAATGTCCAATGCAGCTGTTTTTTTTTATCTCTATCAAATCATTTCTAGTTAACAATTCAGTACCTTGTTTTTTTTTTACTGTTTAAATTTAAAAAGTAATTTCTCATGCAAGAATTTTTGTTAGGACTGTCTGGGAGTGGTCTGCGTGCGGGACCTAATTGGATGAGCCTAATGAGGGAGAGACAGTATCTATCCTGAAAACTAACGGTTATTGGCAGAGGTTTAAGTCTTTCTTGGTCAATTAACTTCTACCACCTGGTGATGTCGCCAGGCAGGCCAAAACTCCATCCCTCTAAAACAGGCTGAAATTCCAAGTTTTTATTATTTTATTTTCCTTCTTCCCCACCACCTACTCTTACACTAACAGGGATTATCATTTTCACAGTATTATTTCAACTTCAGAGTCGATGTCCGCGCACCCGTGCAAATCTAATTGGCATAATAAAAAATACCCACAAGTCAGTTTTAGCTAGAGCTATATGTTTTTTTTGCATTGGACGAGTCTCAATCCACTGCATCCTCCAGTCGCACTTCCGCATCTGCGGTGAAAGGTGACCGAGCTAGAGCGGAGTTTGTCAGACCATAAGACATCCCGAAAATGAGTCGTCTTACAAAATCGTCTGTAGTGTACACAAATGGGACTCTCACAAACAATGGTGTTTTGCTTTATGACCCCCACAAGCATCTTGGGACTTGTCTGAAGTGGGTACAGCTGATCTGACAACTTCTGTCTGGAGTGTCCGAACAGTTTAGGATACGTGTCATACATGTTGTTTTGCTCTAGGATGCTCACAAGACTCGTCTGAAGGTCCCCCGGCACCAGTTGTGGGGAAAATATTAATGGAAGTACAGTGTATATATGGAGACTGTTTAGTGCCAAAAATAAGGCACTAAATGTAAAAAATAAAATAAAAATAAAAAAGTCCTGATCTTATATCGCTGATCAAGAACAGACACTTCAGAACCAACTTTCTTTGGATTTTTTTGGGGGACTGTTGTTCCATGTAGTGAAACTGTTATTCAATGTGTTTGGATGGGCTAATAAGGCAGTAAGGCCAAAAATTACAGGGCTTAGACTGTTAAGTTAACCCTTATCTTCCTCTGTAGATTTGTCAAAACAGATGCCTATGTGCGAGCCATGACAGAGAAAAGAGTGGTCATCACTGAGTTTGGAACAGCAGCCTACCCAGACCCCTGCAAAAATATATTCTCACGGTCTGATTTGCTCTAATTTTATGATAAAGTAAAACAATGTCCTCACAATTCAGTTATTAGGCATTACATAAATTATCCACGCTTTCCTCATTTCATGAACCATTTTCTTCTGTCTTTGTAGGTTTTTCACCTACTTCAAAGGGATTGAGGTGACAGATAATTGCTTAGTGAATGTGTACCCTGTTGGTGAGGATTTCTATGCCTGCACAGAAACCAACTACATCACCAAAGTGGACCCAGACACACTGGAGACTCTGAAAAAGGTATGTGCTGCTTACCCTGGTTAACATCAGATCGATTGAACATTAGAACTGTCGTACGTCACAAAGGAGAAGTCTCACAAACTGTTTCTCCAGGTGGACCTGTGTGATTACCTCTCGGTCAATGGGGTGACGGCTCATCCACACATTGAAAGTGATGGAACGGTGTACAACCTTGGGAACTGTTTTGGGAAGAACATGTCATTGGCCTACAACATTGTCAAAATTCCTCCCGCACAGAAAGGTTAGTTCTGCATACAGCATTGAGACTGTTTTTCTTGAAGTGAGATGTCCCTAAATTAAGTGCATTGGGTCTTGTCTTTTTCTGATGCTTGTTTTCAGACAAGTCAGATCCAATTGCAAAGTCCAAGGTTCTTGTGCAGATACCCAGCAGTGAGAGATTCAAGCCCTCGTATGTTCATAGGTTAGTGGCATCGTTGATTGAGTTCACATTCTATATTGGAACATTTGTGCTTATTACATTTATTTCAGTGCTTTTTCTGTGTCGTCCATCAGCTTTGGAATGACAGAAAACTACTTTGTCTTTGTTGAGACTCCAATAAAGATCAACCTTCTGAAGTTCTTGACTGCTTGGAGCATCTGGGGCACAAATTACATGGATTGCTTTGAGTCAAACGAAACCATGGGTGTAAGTAAACTTGTAGACCACTATTCTCTAACTGTGTACAAAGCCTGTTAGCGTTTCACTTTTGATTAATATAGCGCCAATATATCAATCTCACTATTACAAATGTCTTCATCACCAGATAATAGTATTTTTCTTATATAGACATGGTTCCATCTGGCTATGAAGGACCCAGCTAAATACATAGAGCATCAATTCAGGACCTCTGCCTTCAATCTCTTCCATCACATCAACAGCTATGAGGACGATGGCTTCATCGTTGTTGACCTGTGCACTTGGAAAGGGTAGGTAATTGACCAGTTGTTGTAATGACTTGAGAATAACATGTACCAGACAGTTATCCAGTGCCCCTTTCTTTTGTTTGGTTTCAGTCATGAGTTTGTCTACAACTACCTATATCTGGCCAACCTGCGGGAGAACTGGGAGGAAGTGAAGAAAGCTGCTATGAGGGCACCTCAACCGGAGGTCCGGCGATACGTTCTGCCCATAGATGTCCACAGAGTAAGCTTTGTGCCCTTATTCTTGTCATTTCTGAAATAAGTAGTAATCACTGCTTTGATGTTATCATCTCAGGATAGAGGACTATATCAGTGAAGTCTTTCCCTTTTGTACTTGCAGGAGAAACAGGGGAAGAATCTGATATCCCTTCCGTACACCACAGCCACTGCAGTGATGCGCAGTGATGGAACCATCTGGCTGGAGCCTGAGGTTCTGTTTTCTGGACCACGACAAGGTAACCCACACACAGCGTGTTTCATTAAACTTTGATGGTTCCCCTATTCTTATACCATCTGATGCCACTAACGATCTGTTCTTTCATATCATCAGTCGTAAGATTTTCCTTATTCGGTAGAATCAGTCATTGAAAATCCTTTATCACTGCAGCATTCGAGTTCCCTCAGATCAACTACAGTAAGTTCTCTGGGAAGAACTACAGCTATGCCTATGGACTGGGTCTGAACCACTTCATCCCTGACAGGGTAAGTATAGCACGCAGGCGAGAACTAGTAGTACATTATCCAACTCTGATTAGGTTTATGATTAAAACTAACCTGCTGATAGTCATTCAGGGAGTGAGTTTGATTGTGTCCTGCTCCAGGTTTGCAAACTGAACGTGAAGACCAAGGAGACGTGGGTGTGGCAGGAGCCAGATTCGTACCCCTCAGAACCCATCTTTGTGCAGACCCCAGACTCTGTGGAGGAAGATGACGGTAAACAGAAGGGTTTTAGGCGACTCTATAATATCACAATCTGTTGTCTAACATTTCAACTGGATCAGGTGGCATGAATTACCATACCTAAGCAGTGTTAGGTTCTAAATAACAGGATAAAAACTGCCGGACAACTATAAAAGCTCAAACCAAGTTTATTCACCCAATGTGTCAGGCAGCTGAACAGACAGACATGTTCCCACCAGCACAAGTGTGTGTGTGTGTATATACAGTTGAAGTCGGAAGTTTACATACACCTTAGCCAACTACATTTAAACAACTCAGTTTTCACAATTCCTGGCATTTAATCCTAGTAAAAATTCCATCTTAGGTCAGTTAGGATCGTCACTTTATTTTAAGAATGTGAAATGTCAGAATGATAGGAGAGAGAATTATTTCAGCTTTTATTTCTTTCATCACATTCCCAGTGGGTCAGAAGTTTACATACGACTCGATTAGTATTTGGTAGCATTGCCTTAAACAATTTAAACTTGGGTCAAACGTTTTGGGTAGCCTTCCACAAGCTTCCAACAATAAGTTGGGTGAATTTTGGCCCATTCTTCCTGACAGAGCCAGTGTAACTGAGTCAGCTTTTCCAGGTCTGCCCGCAAATTTTCTGTAGGATTGAGGTCAGGGCTTTTTGATGGCCACTCCAATACCTTGACTTTGTTGTCCTTAAGACATTTTGCCACAACTTTGGAAGTATGCTTGGGGTCAATGTCCATTTGGAAGACCCATTTGCGACCGAGCTTCAACTTCCTGACTGATGTCTTGAGATGTTGCTTCAATATATCCACAATTTTACTTCCTCATAATGCCATCTATTTTGTGATGTGCACCAGTCCCTCCTGCAGCACAGCACCCCCACAACATGATGCTGCCACCGCTGTGCTTCACGGTTGGGATGGTGTTCTTCGGCTTGCAAGCCTCCCCCTTTTTCCTCCAAACATAACGATGGTCAAACAGTTATTTTTTTGTTTCATCAGACCAGAGGACATTTCTCCAAAAAGTACAATCTTTGTCCCCATGTGCAGTTGCAAATCGTAGTCTGGCTTTTGGAGCAGTGTCTTGGAGCAGTGTCTTCTTCCTTGCTGAGCGGCCTTTCAGGTTATGTCGATATAGGACTTGTTTTACTGTGAATATAGATACTTTTGTACCTGTTTCCTCCAGCATCTTCACACGGTCCTTAGCTGTTGTGATTGATTTGCACATTTCGCACCAAAGTACGTTCATCTCTAGGAGACAGAACGCGTCTCCTTCCTGAGCGGTATGATGGCTGCGTGTTTATATGATGGCTGCGTGTTTATACTTGCGTACTTTTGTTTGTACAGATGAACGTGGTACCTTCAGGTGTTTGGAAATTGCTCTCAAGGATGAATCAGACTTGTGAAGGTCTACAATGGTTTTTCTAAGGTCTTGGCTGATTTCTTTTGATTTTCCTATGATGTCAAGCGAAGAGGCACCGAGTTTGAAGGTAGGCCTTGAAATACATCCACAGGTACACCTCCAATTGACTCAAATGATGTCAATTAGCCTATCAGAAGCTTCTAAAGCCATGACATCATTTTCTGGAATTTTCCAAGCTGTTGAAAGGCACAGTCAATTTAGTGTATGTAAACTTCTGACCCACTGGAATTGTGATGCAGTGAAATAATCTGTCCGTAAACAATTGTTGGAAAAATTACTTGTCAGGCACAAAGTAGATGTCCTGACCGACTTGCCAAAACTATAGTTTGTTAACAAGAAATATGTGGCGTGGTTGAAAAACAAGTTTTAATGACGCCAACCTAAGTGTATGTAAACTTCCGACTTCAACTGTATATGTGTATCTATCTCCAGCCCACAATATGGGGGAAGTTTCCTCCTTCCCTCTAAATATTACACATTTATTGCTAGGCAGGAAGTTAGGTTATGTGGGTAATAAACTGTTCCTTCTCGCTTAATGGGACCTGAACTGAACTCGGCCCCATTCCTCACTAATCCACAGCTCTCCACCCTTATCAGTGACCGCAACCATATACGTTCCTCCTACAGATAACCATTCACTTCTGTTCTAGAAACCAGACTGTGGCCCTTTCCATAGGATACCTGATGATTTAACCGTATTTCAAGTTTATAAGTCAGAACCCATCAGTGGGATTCACCTTAGTGAGACGTAAAATGCTGACATACCGGCAGTATACAACTTGAAATACAAATGTAGGTATGCCTCTCTCGCACACTTCTGGTTTTGTGGTTGTGATACTGCTCTCTTTTCCTCCTGCTAGGGGTGTTGTTGAGCATCGTGGTGAACCCTGGAGCAGACCAGAGGCCAGGGTACCTCCTCATCCTCAATGCCAGAGATCTGACAGAGATTGCACGGGCTGAGGTGGAGGTTATCATCCCTGTCACCTTCCATGGAATGTACAAGCCTTAGGACCACTTTCTCAACACATCTACAGAACAATCATAATACTAAAACTGTTGGATTATACTTTACACAAGACATCTAGTTACAGTGCATTCGGAAATTATTCAGACAGCTTCCCTTTTTCCACATTTTGTTAACGTTACAGCCTTATTCTAAAATTGATTAAATAAAAATAGTTCAGCAATCTACACACAATACCCCATAATGACCAAGTGACATATTTTAGACATTATTGCAAATGTATTTATCAAAATACAAATACCTTATTTACATAAATATTTAGACATTTTGCTATGAGATTTGAAATTGAGCTCCGGTGCATCCTGTTTCCATTTATCATCCTTTAGATGTTTCTGCAACTTGATTGGAGTCCACCTGTGGTAAATTCAATTGATTGGCCATGATTTGAAAAGGCACACACCTGTCTACATAAGTTTCCACAGTTGACGGTGCTTGTCAGAGCAAAAACTAAGCCATGAGATCGAAGGAATTGTTCGGAGAGCTCCGAGACAGGAATGTTGAGGCACAGATCTGGGGAAGGGTACCAAAAACTGTCTGCAGCATTGAAGGTCACCAAGAACACAGTGGCCTCCATCATTCTTTAATGGAAGAAGTTTGGAACCACCAAGACTCTTCCTAGAACTGGCTGCACGGCCAAACTGATTAATCGGGGGAGAAGGGCCTTGGTCAGGAAGGTGACCAAGAACCCGATGGTCACTTGGACAGAGCTCTAAAGTTCCTCTGTGACGATGGGAGAACCTTCCAGAAGGACAAACATATCTGCATCACACCACCAATCAGGCCTTTATGGTAGAGTGGCCAGAAGGAAGCCACTCCTCAGTAAAAGGCACATGACAGCCCACTTGGAGTTTGCCAAAAGGTACTTAAAGTACTCTGACCATGAGAAACAAGATTCTATGGTCTGAAGAAACCAAGATTGAACTCTTAGGCCTGAATGCCAAGCATCACATCTGGAGTAAACCGGACACCATCCCTACGATTAAGCGGGATAGCAGCATGATGTGGGTATGTTTTTCAGCAGTAGGGACTGGGAGACTAGTCAGGATCGAGGCAAAGTACAGAGATCCTTGATGAAGTCCTGTTGCACTCTGGAGCAGGTTAACAACCCTAAGCACACAGTCAAGACAACGCAGGAGTGGCTTCGGGGTGTCTCTGAATGTCCTTGAGTGGCCCAACCTGAGCCCGGAGTTATCATATCAAACATCTTTGGAGACCTGATAATAGATATGCAGCAACGCTCCCCATCCAATCTGACAGAGCTTGAGAGGATCGGCAGAGAAGATTGGGAGAAACTCCCCAAATACAGGTGTGCCAAGCTTGTAGCGTCATGCCAAGAAGACTCACGGCTGTAATCGCTGCCAAATGTGCTTCAACAAAGTACAGAGTAAAGGGTCTGACTATTTAGGTAAATGTGATATTTCAGTTTTAAAAAATTGCAACATTGTCTACAAACCAGTTTTTGCTTTGTCATTATGGGGTGTTAGGTTTTAATTCTCAGAGTAAATAACTCAAGGACACTAGAGAAGCTTAGCCAAGTTGAATTCTTCCCAAAGGGTCGATACAGCTGTAATTCAGACATGGCTTCCAAGGGAGGGTTGCATCATTCTTGCTAAGCAGGGAACTAAGTGATATGAGCCTTCAACGGTTTCTCCCCTTATCAGTACTGTCACATGCGATTGTTTTCCCTGCACTCAGTCCCTCCCAAGCTTCATCATGGCACAACTAATTTCTCTTTCGTAGCTAATGTTCCTATACTTCTGAGTATAACAATGTTCCAAGTTTAGCCCTGAATCCAAAAGGGGTATTGAGCGTAGATTGAGGTGGAAAAAAACTATTAATCCACTTTAGAATAAGGTTGTAACTTAACACTGTGGAAAAAGTCAAGGGGTCTGAATACTTTTCAAATGCACTATCATTTGAGTATCTATTTGTTGAGGCATCGCTGGTGTTGCCTATGGAATGTACTGTTTGATCATGTAGCCTGTTCATTTGCTTAGTCCACTTAGTAATGTAAACTCAGAAAAAAAGAAACATTCCTTTTTCAGGACCCTGTCTTTCAAATAGAATTCATTAAAATCCAAATAACTTCACAGATCTTCATTGTAAAGGGTTTAAACACTGTTTCCCATGCTTGTTCAATGAACCATAAACAATTAGTGAACATGCACTTGTGGAACGGTCGTTAAGACACTAACAGCTTACAGACGGTAGGCCAGTTATGAAAACTTAGGACACTAAAGAGGCCTTTCTACGGACTCTGGAAAAACACCAAAAGAAAGATTCCCAGGGTCCCTACTCATCTGTGTGAACGTGCCTTAGGCATGCTGCAAGGAGGCATGAGGACTGCAGATGTAGCCAGGGCAATAAATTGCAATGTCCGTACTGTGAAACACATAAGACAGCACTACAGGGAGATGGGACAGACAGCTAATCGTCCTCGCAGTGGCAGACCACGTGTAACAACACCTGCACAGGATCGGTACATCCGAACATCAGACCTGCGGGACAGGTACAGGATGGCAACAACAACTGCCCGAATTAAACCAGGAATGCACAATCCCTCCATCAGTGCTCAGACTGTCCTCAATAGGCTGTGAGAGGCTGGACTGGGCTTGTAGGCCTGTTGTAAGGCAGGTCCTCATCACCGGCAACAACGTCGCCTATGGGCACAAACCCACCGTCGCTGGACCAGACAGGACTGGCAAAAAAGTGCTCTTCACTGATGAGTCGCGGTTTTGTCTCACCAGGGGTGATGGTCGGATACGCGTTTATCGTCGAAGGAATAAGCGTTTCACCGAGGCCTGTACTCTGGAGCGGGATGGAGGTGGAGGGTCCATCATGGTCTGGGGCGGTGTCACAGCATCATCGAACTGAGCTTTTTACAATTGTAGGCAATCTCAACGCTGTGCGTTACAGGGAAGACATCCTCCTCCCTCATGTGGTACCCTTCCTGCAGGCTCATCCTGACATGACCCTCTAGCATGACAATGCCAACAGCCATACTGCTCATTCGGTGTGTGATTTCCTGCAAGACAGGAATGTCAGTGTTCTGCCAATGCCAGCGAAGAGCCCGGATCTCAATCCCATTGAGCATGTTTGGGACTTGTTGGATCGGAGGGTGAGGGCTAGGGCCATTCCCCCCCAGAAATGTCCGGGAACTTGCAGGTGCCTCGGTGGAAGAGTGGGGTAACATCTCACAGCAAGAACTGCCAAATATGGTGTAGTCCATGAGGAGATGCACTGCAGTACTTAATGCAGCTGGTGGCCACACAAGATACTGACTGACTTTTGATTTTGACACCCCCTTTGTTCATGGACACATTATTCAATTTATCAATCAGTCAATCAAATTTTATTTATATAGCCCTTCGTACATCAGCTGATATCTCAAAGTGCTGTACAGAAACCCAGCCTAAAACCCCAAACAGCAAGCAATGCAGGTGTAGAAGCACGGTGGCTAGGAAAAACTCCCTAGAAAGGCCAAAACCTAGGAAGAAACCTAGAGAGAAACCAGGCTATGTGGGGTGGCCAGTCCTCTTCTGGCTGTGCCGGGTGGAGATTATAACAGAACATGGCCAAGATGTTCAAATGTTCATAAATGACCAGCATGGTCGAATAATAACAAGGCAGAACAGTTGAAACTGGAGCAGCAGCACAGTCAGGTGGACTGGGGACAGCAAGGAGCCATCATGTCAGGTAGTCCTGGGGCATGGTCCTAGGGCTCAGGTCCTCCGAGAGAGAGAAAGAAAGAAGGAGAGAATTAGAGAATGCACACTTAGATTCACACAGGACACCGAATAGGACAGGAGAAGTACTCCAGATATAACAAACTGACCCTAGCCCCCCCATCTTATTCACATGTCTATGGAACTTGTTCAGTTTGTCGGTTGTTTAATCTTATGTTCATATAAATATTTACACGTGATAAGTTTGCTGAAAATAAACGCAGTTGACAGTGAGAGGACGTTTCTTTTTTTGCCGAGTTTGTCTTAACCTTGACCCTGTAACTGTGTTGCATAATGAGGCCTGGTGCTCATTAGCTATAATGGAACCATGTTATGTCTGCACCACATAATGAGAATTTACACCAGACCTATTTGAGATTTCTATGGTACATGTTTCAACTTGTATTTACAATTGTATTCAGCTACTTTTATACAAATAAACAAAATTGCATTGATAGTGTTATTATATTACGAATCTCAACAAAAACATTTTTGTGTGATGGTACACATTGTTTAGCTAATTAGTTCCTCTGTAAAGGTGTTTTGTCAAATAGAGATTTAACATTATACTTCTGCTAAAGGTAATTGTTTAAAATAAAAACCAGTGAGTCAGCTTCACACAGAGTAATGGCGTACTTCATTTGTCTTTGGAGAGCTGGTATTCCTGTTTGATTTTCAGGCAATTACTCAACCTGATGAGCATGAAGTAAAACATGGAATGGGCATGTGTAAACTGATCAGGATTTCCACTCAAAGGATTTGCAACACTATTTGTTTCGTTAACCTACCAAGTGGCATTCAATAATCCTGCATTTTAAACGCAAACCCCCAAATAATGACTTGTGATGGCCAGCGCCAAATAAACTATGCCATTATGTAATGGTTTTGGTTTTTCCAAGGAAAACCTCAACAGCTGCTTCCAGTCAGTGAGGACCAGCCAATACTCTGTGAACCTATATAAGTGTCAGGTATGATTCTCAAAGATTTACCTTCCCTGCAAAGTAACATACTACACATGACTTCAGAGTTCTGGCTCTGCGCTTTCCAGCGCTGTATGGGTTTTGACTGACCGCTGTTCTGAACTTGAACACTGCATGCGACAAGAAGTTTGCAAGTTTTTGGTTTCCTGTGGGAATTGCTGTAAATTACGATCACTATGTATTTTGAAAAGATGAGGATTATAATAAATACTGCTGTGTCATACAAACAAGCCAAACCCCTGTGAATCCGAACGCGCACTTCTCATTTCTATATAAAACAAATGTTATATACAGTGTCAACGTTTATGATCACTATGTTTGATGTAAGGTTACAAGATGACATAGCATTGGGCTGTCCTCAACAGAATGAGCCTATCTTTGTTGCATTGTGAAGAAAATTTGCTGTGGACCAATCATCTGAATGCGCACGACTCCATTCTATGCGCACCAAAATGATCTGTTTCTCTGAATTTCTTTGTGAAAGCCTAACACTGTAAGATATATTTTATAATTTAGCTAGTCATGTTGGCAATAGTACAAGCTTTAATCGTACACGCTTTCATGTGGGCTTTATGCCCACATGAATCAGATTGCAATTTATAATGGACTGTTTTTGGATTGCGTAAACAACAGTAATTGTGTAAAGATGGAGATGCAGGGTTGTGTTCCAAACAAAACAACTACAAGTGTTTTTGCTCTAATTCCCCAATGGCACAGCTAGGAGAGCTAAACAAAAACAAAGTTGAAGACTTCTTTTGAGTCATAAAAGTGCCTTGAAATTACTTAGGAACCGTGCACATATTGGGGAGGTGTGTGGCCACTTGGAAACACCAGTTAGCCTCTCACTCAAACCCTTGTAATTTGGGGGTTTTATGTTGCACCAACCCCACATTTTACAATAATATTCTTATGTTACTTATGTTAATTTCCCCATAATCTCCAAACTGTTCCCTTTTAATTGCTACCATGGTTATGTGTATGCTTTCCATAGTTCTTTCCATATTTTTGCTTTCCATATTTCTTTCCATATTTTTGCTTTCCATATTTCTTTCCATATTTTTGCTTTCCATATTTCTTCCTGAAACACGCGAGATAAAGAAAATCACACACAAAAGACAGGGACCAGTTTAGTTAGTATTTTCAATATATAAAGGAATTGGTGTCTAGGCACAAGGCAGATTTTCATTGTGACTACTACTGGCAATATTGGACAAACCATAGTATAACTGTCAGGGCCATGGCGACAGTGATTTTTGGAACGGAGACATTTCACAGCAGACGTCATGGAACCCTGAGCCTTTAGTCTGTTGGTCTCTGCCTACAGGAGAGAGAGGATAAATACTCACAGATCTGTTCCATGACTAACACCAGCCAACCTTTTTAAGACACTGACATGAAATTCCACAGCCATGTTTAAGAATGAGTGTGAGAACTGAGCGCATAAGTGTCTGCTAAATGACACATGTAAAATAACATTCTTATGACATGGCGATTTTGAATTCAAGACCTGATTCTAATCATAGTGCTATATAACAGAGCTGGCTGAGTTCCACAGGAATGTCTGTGTGTTTACAAAGGCATGTTGAGATGCCTCACTGTGCTCCTCTTCACCAGTTGTTGTGATTCATAACAACATGTTGTTTCATTCTGTGGTGAGTGCTCAAGGTGGCCTGCAGTGCCACACCTGGGTTTAGAAAAGGGTCCACTCTGGCGTTGGAACGGTATTCTGTAGAAATATCAGGGGGATGTCTCCCTGGTCACACAGCTAGACAGAGTGGCTGCCTTTCAATGATGCATTCTGCGTTAGCTCCCCATTACTCGCCACATTGCCAACCTGATGCGTGAAGAAAAACATTCAAATCAGGCAATTACACTTGAATAAAACGTATTGCCTTTATACATTTTTTTGGTACTTTAAGTGGAGTTTTTAAAAATGAAAAACTGAAGTAAACTTTCTGTCGAGATTTATTGAGGTTTTCAACAAGTCATTTCTGTTATCCTGACCGACTGTTTGAGCACCATCACCTGATCAAGATTGCAATACCCTCTGCATCTAGAATATTCCACTGCCATGGCAATGAGCCGCTCTCAGAGAAGCTCTTTGTAAAAGCAGATGAAAGCTGGCTGGAGATACTTATTTTCCTTGTTTTCTCCATTCTCATTCAAAAAGATTGCCCATCTTAATCTGGTTCTTGTTTTGGTAGGGAAAGATATGATTGGTCAGAACACACCAAACTGATTTGCAAATGAACAGGGTTAAACTTTGGGCAGCAGGTAGCCTAGTGGTTAGATAGTTGGGCCAGTAACTGAAAGGTTGCTAGATTGAATCCCTGAGCTGACAAGGTAAAAATCTGTGGTTCTGAACAAGACACTGTTCCTAGACCGTCATTGTAAATATGAATTTGTTCTTGACTGACTTGTCTAGTTAAATAAAGGTTAAACAAAAACAAAATACTTTATTGTCCTGATGCTCTTTTGTTGAACATTCTGCTTAAAAAATGTGTCAGGTAATTAATATTTTATTTGAACATAGATCATTTATGAGGTTCCAATATGCATGTACTTTATGAAGCAATGAAAGACTGCATGAAAATATAATTAAGTTAGTTGTAAAAGTATTTTTGTTTCTCTGGGTGTGCCTCTTTACTGCATTCTCTCCACCCACTTCTTTAAGTATTAAAGTATTAAAATATACCTGCAAGGGCCACCATAGTCTGAAGGCTGGTACAATACAGCACAAATGGAAAACTAGTTGATACACTGACATTGCTGAGTGATATGGAGTTTCTACCTACCTTTGTTGGCATGCCTGGCTGTTTCGTAGGTTAGCCTGGAATCAGTAGAGGCTGGTGGGAGGAGCTATAGGAGGATGGACTCATTGTAATGGATAGAATGGTATAGATGGAACGGAGGGAGTCAAACGTGGTTTCCATATGTTTGATACAGTTCCCTTAATTCCATTCCAGTCATTACAATGAGCCAGTCCTCCTATAGCTCCTCCCACCAGCCTCCTCTGCCTGGAATACTTCATTGTGAATTGGCTGGAGGGCATCATCTAAAACTGGAAAGGCACTTAGCAATCGCCTTCTGCGCACACTGGTGCTCATCAAGTATGAAGACACTGGCTGCTGTTTAGCTCGGCCTGACAGAATCTGTGCCAAACGTTGCCATAGGTTGCCTGCTGATATGCTTGAGTGTAAACAGCGTTCTGGACACCTGGGCATGCTAGATGTGCACGGGTCAACGTTCCATAGAGTTGACTGAGATGAGCTATAAATAGGAGTCTGCCTTTGATCCTCAAACCCCTGAAAAGCAATGAATAGATGACATGGTTTTTATAAATCACATTTTATTGGTCACGTACACATATTTAGCAGATGTTATTGCAAGTGTAGCGAAATGCTTGTGTTCCAACAGTGCAGTTGTATCTAACAATTCACAACAATACACACACATTTAAAAGTAAAATAATGGAATTAAGAAATATATAAATGTTAGATTGAGCAATGTCGGAGTGGCATTGACTAAAATACAGTAGAATAGAAAACATTATATACATATGAGATGAGTAAATCCGTATGTAAACATTATTTAAACATTATTAAAGTGACTAGTGTTCCATTATTACAGTGGCCAGTGATAACTGGCTACCACCCAGTTATTCAATCCAGCCTCTAAGGTGCAGGGTTGAATAACCGGGTGGTAGCTGGCTAGTGATGGCTATTTAACAGTCTGATGACCTTGGGATAGAAGCTGTTTTTCAGTCTCCCGGTACCAGCTTTGATGCACCTGTACTGACCTCGCTTTCTGGATGATAGCGGGGTGAACAGGCCGTGGCGCATGTGGTTAATGTCCTTGATGGTCTTTTTGGCCTTCCTGTGACATATGGTGCTGTAGGTGTCCTGGAGGGCAGGTAGTTTGCCCCTGGTGATGCGTTGGGCAGACCACCCTCTGGAGAGCCCTTTGGTTGTGGGTGGTGCAGTTGCCGTACCAGGCGGTGATACAACCCAACAGGTTTGTGAGGGTTTTAGGGGCCGAGACAAATTTCTTCAGCCTTCTGAGGTTGAAGAGGCGCTGGGGATCATTGGGGATCATTCAATATTCCCTTTCTTTTGTTGTTCAGTGAAATCATCCCATGTGAAGAGTCAACTCATTTAATTAAAGTTAAATTCGTAACTAAATTATTGTTTTTTTCTATTGGAAGGATTTCATCATTTGCAATTTGTCTACTTATGATAAGGTAAAAGGTTTATGTTTCTGTCTCCATATGATATGGCTAATATATCCAATGCAAAAAACATCTACATTTAAATGGTATTAATATTAATTTACATATATTTCCGTTAATTCCCATATACATGTATTCCCATTAATTCCCACTGAAAGTTTCCACCTCTGAATATTCCCCAAAATGTGCAACCCTAGCAATAACACAAGGATAACCCTGATAAAAGAGTTTCAAGACAAAGTTTCATACTTCTAAATGTCTTGAAGGATGAAACTACATGACTTTTCATAGCCTACTGTTATATTACACAAAGACAAACCCAGTTGGTCAGATGATCATCAGTTTTCTCTGGACGATGCAAAGCACACATTGAGCAGTCTTGTTTCGCATTGAAGACTGGAACAAAAAGAGGACCACATTTGTATGCATTGTTGACATGTTGACATATTTAAAGACGCTTTCTGGAACCCATCAAGGTTGTGCTTCAAAGACTAAATCTGTCCCTCACAGTTGCATACTACATTGTTCTCTCACTGTCTGTGCTTTGCCCCCTTCCCACACCCTGTAGCAAAGTGTCCCCCAAAGATTGTCTTTCTGCTTTACATTACCTATTGGAGACAAAAGTTTATCTCAAAAACACCTAGTCAACCTTGTTGTAATCTACTGTAAGTCTGAGAATTTCCCTCTGTTTTTCTGTATTTCCTGTTAGCCAAATGCAGAATAAAAATAACACCTCCCCTAATGGCTAAAACAGGAAAACAGAAAGGTTCCATGAGATCACCATGTGGGATTATGGCACATGAATTACAACAACTACAGTAGGAACATCAAACCTACATCAAAGTACATTATACCTCCCAAAATGTATTTTCCGGTATCAGTATTTCCTTTTTCAGGCTTCCCTTAATGCGCCTATCTGATTGGCCTATACTCCATACATACCACTAAATGGCGCCATTTACTAATCAATAAAACAGATTAAGCTTGTTTATCAATCGCAGAGTTTATAGGCGTCGGTGCAAATCATAAAAAATGTGACATTAGTCCCCTGACATTTCCCACTAAATGTATATTTATAAATTAATTATATTCAACAGTAAGAGTTAAATACATGAAAGGTTAATTACTTATTGTGGATAACTTTTGAGGCCAAATTATTCTAACAAAATCATCAAAGTGATTGTGGTCGATAGCAGCTAATATGAATATTTCAACAAAATTAATGAATTGATGATGCAATTTATTCAGAAAGTCTTCCTCTTCCCACCACATTTTTGGAATTTAAAAAATACTGTGCAGAGGATCATGTCATCAGCATAGTTCTAGAATAGCAAATGTAATTATTTTATGTGTTGAATTAAAGTTATATAATAGTATTATATTATATATTTGTTGATGACTAAATAATAAGGAATAACATGCATGCATTTAACATTTTATTGGCGAACCTGAACCTCCCGGTTCTCTGAATCCTAGATCCCAACTTCCTTCGCTGGAGCTGAATTTAGACAGCTCCTCAGGATGTGAGCAAGGAGTGTGTGTATACCACAGACGACAGCAGACGATTGGAAACGCAACATTGGCGAGTTTTCGAGCGGGGAATACACTGACAATCTGGGGGTTTAGCAACCAGGGGAGTCCACAATGACTTGGGGAACGGAGCTTTGGGTAAGTTTGCTATTGGTATAAACAATGTTGCTCTCTTCTTTGTTCTTGTGTTGATAACACGCTTGCCAAAATTTAGCACGAATTCGATGAAGGTGCTCGGTTACCTTAGCATTGTGTAAGCTGCTAGCCAGCTAAGCCTGGCATGCACCTTTACCATAGTACTACAGACGGTAAACAATAGGCAAGACGTGTAGAAATGTCCGCCAGGCAAAGGCGATCATTTGGGTATCTTTGTCTAGTACTTGTTATCATAACACTGTCTCTAACAGGGGCTTGATTGATCAGTTATTGTTTTATGTTTGAAAAGGGAGTCTATCACACCCCTCTTAGTTCACACATAGACTAGCAAGCTAGCTAACGTTAGCTATCCCCCCAAAAAGGTGGAGACAGGAGGTTATAACGCAAGTAACCACCTGTACTATTTTTCTCTCGATGCTTTTATGGATCTGATGGCTACCAGCATGAAACCATGCACGTACACATTTCGTTTAACTTGGTTTTAAAGCTCGAGTGTTTATTTATATATGGCTGGATCTGAGTGACTCAAGCTGCTTGACCAGCATTGTTCCCAGTTTGCAATGAGATTGCGCAAGTCAAATAGTTAAACAATAGTAGACTTGAGGAAATCAAGCATTTTTCTTCTCCCAAATATAACAAAAAACTACCCACCCATTGAACAGACGTGGGGGGGGCTTATTCCAGGTACGGTCTTATTCCAGGTACGGTCTTTGTCATGTTCTGTCTGGTCTGACTTGCCCTCTGACAGCCAGGCCCCTGGCTACATCACCCGGCTTGCCCAAGCGGTTTATCGTCCAAATTATTTTTTGTGACTATATCTAGCTACCATGTTACTGCAGCAAAAATCTGTTCCACGTTATTTGGTTAGTGAGAAAATAATCTGCACCTATCGAAATATTCCTCACCAGGGACATTGAACTCCTTTGACATGTATTCCAGTTACATGGGTGTTGCCCATAAAACGTTCGGTCACCCCCAGTATCCTACCAATGGGGCAGCTTCTCCCCCTAATCATTCTAAAATGTATAGTTGCGAAGACTGCAGTGTTGCTGCCAACATGATAGCTAGTAAATAAGTGATGAGCCTGTTTCATACCAATTACATTGATCTCTAACATTGATAGAGGTAACTGCACTGTTATGTAGTTTGAGGGAAGAGAACATTATATTGAAGATTTATTCAACATGTGACTGATGTGGCTTATATGGGTTCACTTCAGTATGATTAACCTTTGAACCTGTTCTGTTGATAAAATGTACATTTACTACGGTTTTTCCTTGAACGATTCAGTTACTGCTAAATTAACTCTCTCAAAAGCATGTCGGTGTCCTGAAAAGACTGGAGTATGTACACTGCTCAAAAAAATAAAGGGAACACTAAAATAACACATCATAGATCTGAATTAATGAAATATTCTTATTAAATACTTTTTTCTTTACATAGTTGAATGTGCTGACAACAAAATCACACACAAATTATCATTGGAAATCAAATTTATCAACCCACGGAGGTGGCAGATGGTCTCCTGAGAGATCTCCTCCCAGAGCTGGTCTAAAGCATCCGCCAACTCCTGGACAGTCTGTGGATGGAGCGAGACATGATGTCCCAGATGTGCTCAATTGGATTCAGGTCTGGGGAACGGGCGGGCCAGTCCATAGCATCAATGCCTTCCTCTTGCAGGAACTGCTGACACACTCCAGCCACATGTCTAGCATTGTCTTGCATTAGGAGGAACCCAGGGCCAACCGCACCAGCATATGGTCTCACAAGGGGTCTGAGGATCTCATCTCGGTACCTAATGGCAGTCAGGCTACCTCTGGCGAGCACATGGAGGGCTGTGCGGCCCCCCAAAGAAATGCCACCCCACACCATGACTGACCCACCGCCAAACCGGTCATGCTGGAGGATGTTTCAGGCAGCAGAACGTTCTCCACGGCGTCTCCAGACTCTGTCACGGCTGTCACATGTGCTCAGTGTGAACCTGCTTTCATCTGTGAAGAGCACAGGGCACCAGTGGGGAATTTGCCAATCTTTGTGTTCTCTGGCAAATGCCAAACGTCCTGCACGGTGTTTGGCTGTAAGCACAACCCCCACCTGTGGACGTCGGGCCCTCATACCACCCTCATGGAGTCTGTTTCTGACCGTTTGAGCAGACACATGCACATTTGTGGCCTGCTGGAGGTCATTTTTATTTTGCAGGGCTCTGACAGTGCTCCTCCTGCTCCTCTTTGCACAAAGGCGGAGGTAGCGGTCCTGCTGCTGGGTTGTTGTTCCTACGGCTTCCTCCTCCCGTCTCCTGATGTACTGGCCTGTTTCCTGGTAGCGTATTTTATTAATAAAAATTAAAAAATTCAGATATTTATTTGTAATAATGACAATTACAACAATACTGATTGAACAATGAACACTTATTTTAACTTAATATAACACAGAATTAAAATCAATTTTAGTCTCAAATAAATAATGAAACATTTTCAATTTGGTTTAAATGCAAAAACATGGTGTTGGAGGAGAAAGTAAAAGTGCAATATGTGCCATGTAAAAAAGCTAACGTTTAAATTCCTTGCTCACAACATGAGCACATATGAAAGCATGAGTCTTCAATATTCCCAGTTATGAAGTTTTAGGTTGAAGTAATTATAGGAATTATAATGCGTTGGCTATTTCTCTCTATACCATTTGTATTTCGCATACCTTTGACTATTAGATGTTCTTATAGGCACTTTAGTATTGCCAGCCTAATCTCGGGAGTTGATAGGCTTGAAGTCATGAACAGCGCTGTGATTCAAGCATTGCTCAGAGCTGCTGGCAAACGCAGTAAAGTGCTGTTTGAATGGATGCTTACCAGCCTGCTGCTGCCTACCACCGCTCAGTCAGACTGCTCTATCAAATATGAAATCATGGACTGAATTATAATATAATAAACACACAGAAATACATGCCTTTGGTCATTAATATGGTCAAATCTGGAAAATATAATTTCGAAAACAAAACATTTATTCTTTCAGTGAAATATGGAACCGTTCTGTATTTTATTGAACGGGTGGCATCCCTAAATCTAAATATTGCTGTAACATTGAACAACCTTCAATGTTATGTCATAATTATATAAAATTTCCTGCAAATTAATTACGGTCTTTGTTAGGAAGAAATTGTCTTCACGCAGTTCGCAACGAGCCAGGTGGCCCAAACTGCTGCATATACCCTGACTCTCCTTGCACTGAATGCAAGAGAAGTGACAGTTTCCCTAGTTAATATTACCTGCTAACATGAATTTGCAGGTTCAAAAAATATATAATTCTGTGTATTGATTTTAAGAAAGGCATTAAATTATGGTTAGATACATTTGTGCAAAAAAAAAACATTTGTAGTGCTTTTTTTTTGCAAATGTGCTTTTGTTAAATCATCACCTATTTGGTGAAGTTGAGGTAGGCTGTAATTCGATGATAAATTAACAGGCACCGCGTTGATTATATGCAACGCAGGACAAGGTAGTTAACTACACATGGTTGATGATATTACTAGGTTAACTAGTGATTATGTGATTTTTTTTTTTTTTACAAGATACGTTTAATGCTAGCTAGCAACTTTCCGTGGCTCCTTGCAGCCAAAATGTCCTTTTGATGCTGTACTCGCGTAACAGGTGGTCAGCCTGCTACGCACTCTCCTCGTGGGTTGCAATGTAATCGGCCACAATCGGCGTCCAAAAAGGCAGATTACAGATCGTTATGAAAACTTGAAATCGGCCCTAATTAATCGGCCATGCGGGCATAGTCTGATTGTCTGGCTGCATGTGTTAGGCCCTTATCCCTAATATTTGAACTGTGTGCAATACGGGCACCAACTTGATTCAAAATGCTCATTCCATATGGTTTTACTCTTAAATCTCTATCAGGAATCCCTTCAAGACCTGATGGGATTATTTATTCCCCGGATTCTCTGGTTCACTGAAAGGCATCTCTAGTAACATACAGTAGATTGAATTTGCATCTGTAGCACAGTAACACTGATGTCTGTCTTGTCTCTTTTTATGAATGAAATTCATTTAGCCCTGATACCTTCTGGTTCCTACCTAGACATTGAGTCAGATTAATATAATAGTTTGATTAGTGTTGGCACATGCGGCAGATCAAATGCACAACTGAAACACTGATTTTTAAGCTGTTTACATGTCCTAATAATTAGAATGATTATTCGGGAAAGCAGGTATTTTAATCGCCGTGTGCTTACTTAGATTATGACCTTAAGCTGATGAAGATAAGGTGTTTGCATGACTAACGCCATACTCGGCCTACTGCCATAATCAGTTTAATATCGAGTTATTAGTGTGCATGTAAGTGTACTCCAAAGAGTATTTAAAAAGGAAACTAACCACATTGCAATGATGCAAAAAAAACACATCTGGGCCTGTCTGAAGTGAAGGAATGACAGGTGTGATATTGACATGATTTTAGGCTCTGATGGGCTGTTACTGTAGGCCATATGTGTGCATTGCACATTTATCTGTTCACATGTCAAAGTACTATCTGTCTGCCTGGCATGTTGGCATTCATCCATGGCTTTGAGACCTAAAAGCCTGAGACTAACACATCTTATTACATGGGGTTGGCATTTCCCCAGCAGCTAACTGACTGAGACTGATCCACTGGAGATGGTTTGTGAATGGAAGCAGTGTGTCTACAAAATGTTGCCATGCTGAGCACACAGGCTATCAACAGTTATTCTAGCATTCTTTTTCATAACAGATGTCTTATAGGCTAGGTTATGTTCTGTTGACTGCAGCAGCTGTTAACATATGATCATGGTTAAAGTCTTGCTTGTTGTTTTGTGCAATGAAGAGTGACAGAGTTTGAGAGAGTTCAATTAAGGACACAGATGTTGAGTCACAGCTGAGACCTGCCATTGCATTCAGTTCACAGCACCCAACATGAAATCCTTCTCCGCAGTGAGTAGAGGGGTGTGATATCATAGGATTGTGTAGGGGAGTGTGTGGGTGGATGTCGTCCTTAATAAAGGGAAGTTGTGCTAGCAGGTATGGCTCAGGGAGGTGTTGATCAGGGAGAGAGTGGAGGGAGGTAGACAGGGTCGTGGAGACAGAGGGTTTGGTGCGTAACGTGTGTTCCCATGCATTCCCAGGGGAAGACTGGGAACATTGAGGGGAAATGCTGCCCTGCCCAAGTAAATTACACAGGACAAAACAAAGGAAATATGTTAAAACAATCAATGAGAGGTATATCAGGAGGAATCACAAGAGAACAGGGATTTGATAGGTGGAGGCACTACTACATTTCCAGAGTGCCTGCAGCATTGGATTGCATGCATTTGTTTATTTTTGCTTCACCTGCACAGATTTACCATGTAAATCCATTGGTCATGTTTGAGCTTTTAGTTGTGCAGTTTTATGGTAAATAGTATAGGTCATTGGCTGAGGCATGTCAGGCCATTGGACCTAATATTGAAGGAAAGAGTTTGTTGTGGTTTATGATGGCTTAACCTGATTTTGTCTACACTTGTTTTGCAAACTGACCTACTGTATGTTTTTAGAGATACTGTCAGGGGATTTCTCTGATATAAAACAGTGCAACATGAGGTTGCTATTAGAGGTCGACCGATTATGATTTTTCAACGCCGATACCAATTTACTGGACGACCAAAAAAGCCGATACCGATTTAAATCGGCCAATATTTTTTTATTATTATTTTTACATCTAATTTATTTGTAATAATGACAATTATAACAATACTGAATGAACACTTATTTTAACTTAATATAATACATCAATAAAATAAATTTAGCCTCAAGTAAATAATGAAACATGTTCAATTTGGTTTAAATAATGAAAACAAAGTGTTGGAGAAGAAAGTAAAAGTGCAATATGTGCTATGGAAGACAGCTAACGTTTCAGTTCCTTGCTCAGAACATGAGAACATATGAAAGCTGGTGGTTCCTTTTAACATGAGTCTTCAATATTCCCAGGTAAGAAGTTTTAGGTTGTAGTTATTATAGGAATTATAGGACTATTTCCCTCTATACCATTTGTATTTCATTAACCTTTGACTATTGGATATTCTTATAGGCACTTTAGTATTGCCAGTGTAACAATATAGCTTCCGTCCCTCTCCTCGCTCCTCCCTGGGCTCGAACCAGCAACACAACGACAACAGCCACCATCGAAGCAGCGTTACCCATGCAGAGCAAGGGGAACAACTACTAGAAGGCTCAGAGCGAAGGATGTTTGAAACGCTGTTAGCGCGTGCTAACTAGCTAGCCATTTCACTTCGGTTACACCAGCCTCATCTCGGGAGTTGATAGGCTTGAAGACATGAACAGCGCAATGCTTGAGGCACAACGAAGACCTGCTGGCAAAACGCACGAAAGTGCTGTTTGAATGAATCTTTACGCGCCTGCTTCTGCCTCCCACCGCTCAGTCAGATACTTAGATACTTGTATGCTCAGTCAGATTATATGCTTGTATACTCAGTCAGATTAAATGCAACGCAGGACACGCTAGATAATATCTAGTAATATCATCAACCATGTGTAGTTAACTAGTGACTATGATTGATTGTTTTTTATAAGATAAGTTTAATGCTAGCTAGCAACTTACCTTGTGGAGGCACAGGCAGTGTCCTTGTGGAGTGCAATGATAGAGAGGCAGGTCGTTATTGCGTTGGACTAGTTAACTGTAAGGTTGCAAGATTGGTTCCCCCGAGCTGACAAGGTGAAAATCTGTCGTTCTGTCCCTGAACAAGGCAGTTTACCCACCGTTCCTAGGCTGTCATTGAAAATAAGTTCTTAACTGACTTGCCTAGTTAAATAAAGGTATAAAATAAATAAAATAAAAATCGGCGAATCGGCGCCATAATGACTGATTTTCGATTGTTATGAAAACTTGAAATCGGCCCTAATTAATCGGTCGACCTCTAGTTGCTATGTCAAACACTCAGAAGTGGTGTCCTCATACATTTTTATTTTCAGACAGTATGAAGTTATTTAGCGTCGCTACTTGGGCTCCGTCCCCTAGGCCCTATAATTTGCATCTTGTCAAAGCCTGCCCTGGACACACTGGACTGCCTTTGGAGTCTTTGCTTTTTACAAGGTAAATAAACCATAATCTGTCATAATGATCAGACAGACTATTTTTCTTTTATGATTATTAGGGAGGTCTAAGATGGGTTCTTACTATGGGGGGGTTGCTGCGCATGCTATCCAGACGCAGCGTGAGTCTCCTACCCAGACGGTGCATTGTAACGCCTCACTGGCGGTCAGAGCTTTAAGAACGGAGTCACAGAAACAGCAGAGCACAGTCAAAGACGGTTCAATTAGTGCTATTCCTCCAGACTGGGCTGAATCATCATCCTGGCCTTGTGATTCTGTCATGTTTTTGACAACTTGAACTCCTTCTCCATTATAGGATTTAGTATAAACTTTTTGGCAGATGTTTCACGCCCTAATGCAGATTTTCAGAGCATCAATTTGTGGTATTTAGCTGGTTTACAGCCATACAACATGTCTTTATATATTTCTCTCTCTCTGACAGGGCAATCCCATGTCCTCTGAATAATGTAGACTGTGCCTACCTGTAATATCTTGTTAAAAAGATGATTCACATTCTGGGTTGTTCAGTTCCTCCTATGGTTTGTGGGTTGGCTGGTGAACCTCATTTGTCCAGGCTTCCTTCTTAGTGTTAATCTGGACAACATGGGGTTAAATCAGGTGAGGCCAACTGGCCAAGATTAGAGCTAAACTCTCTCCCTGCCAGTCTGTCTGGTGGTGCTGCCAGCCTGCCTCACAGAGGGGCTTTCAAGGCTTCCTTCCAATAACAACCATGGTGAATGAAGACTGGGTAATGACTAATGAGTAGGCTGTAGTTGGTCTGTATTTGGTACTTAATTCTATCAAGTTTTTGAGATCTGGTCACATCAATTGAAGGCTGACTGTGGCCATGGTTCACCATGATCCGGCATATTTATTTTCTCTGATCTATTTCCAGTCAGGTGCAAAGTTAATGGTTTTACATGAGCACACATTTCAAATCCATTGCTCATAGGGTTAAAACAATGGGGCATTGACCAAACTTAAAATCTCAGCTGAAGTTATTTTATTTTGCAGTGTGAAAATACTCGTGTTTGTCTACATGCCATGGCAATCTCCTGTCTGTGATTTTCCCCTCCAATCTGTGGTTTTTGGGATCATGCGCTTGAATGTGGAGAGATTGTGTTCTCCTAAGATGTCTTGGCACAGTTCGGATAAAAAAACTGATTTAAAACAAATTTGTAGAATCATGTTAATATTGTTAAATTTTTGTTTTCAGCCAAGCTTCTTTTAATTTTTTTTAAAAATTGGAACTTTACACCTTTCCTGCACAGTACAACCCCAGGATAATGAGTGCAATCCAATAGAGATTTACACACAATTATAGCGTTGTACCTTTTAATACTCTCTGCTGGCACTGTCTACGTCCTCTGACAATCACATTGAAAACACACCTGCTGGGTTCTTGCTGGTGCGCTCTGTAAATGTGACGCCACTCTTGTCCCTGCAACTCTTCTCATCTCTAAATTGATTTTATATGTCATGTAACCTCAATTTCTATGCTCTTTCATACATTCCATTTTTAAGCTTATCAGCAACATGTAACTTAGCCATACAGTTGGAAGTCGGAAGTTTACATACACTTAGGTCATTGAAACTCGTTTTTCACCCACTCCACAAATTTCTTGTTAACAAACTATAGTTTTGGCAAGTCGGTTAAGATATCTACTTTGTGCCTGACAATAAATGTTTTCAACAATTGTTTACAGACAGATTATTTCACGTATAATTCACTGTATCACAATTCCAGTTGGTCAGAAGTTTACATACACTAAGTTGACTGTGCCTTTAAACAGCTTGGAAAATTCCAGAAAATTATGTCATGGCTCTAGAAGCTTCTGATAGGCTAATTGACCTAATTTGAGTCAATTGGAGGTGTAGCTGTGGCTGGATTTCAAGGCCTACCTTCAAACTCATTGCTTGACATCATGGGAAAATCAAAAGAAATCAGCCAAGACCTCTGAATAAAATTGTAGACCTCCACAAGTCTGGTTCATCCTTGGGAGCAATTCCAAACGCCTGAAGGTACCACGCTTATCTGTACAAACAGTAGTATGCAAGTATAAACCCAATGGGACCACGCAGCCGTCATACTGCTCAGGAAAGAGACGTGTTCTTTCTCATAGAGATTAATATACTTTGGTGTGAAAAGTGCAAATCGATCCCAGAACAACAGCAAAGGACCTTGGGAAGATGCTGGAGGAAACGGGTACAAAATAATCTATATCCACAGTAAAACGAGTCCTATATCGACAACCTGAAAGGCCGCTCAGCAAGGAAGAAGTCACTGCTCCAAAACTGCCATAAAAAAGCCAGACTGGTTTGCAACTGCACATGGGGACAAATATTGTACTTTTTGGAGAAATGTACAATATTTGCAAGGAGGCCTACAAACCTGACTCAGTTACACCAGCTCTGTCAGGAGGAATGGGCCAAAATTCACCAAAGTTATTGTGGGAAGCTTGTGGAAGGCTACTCAAAACATTTGACCCAAGTTAAAAAATGTAATGGCAATGCTACCAAATACTAATTGAGTGCATGTAAACTTCTGACCAACTGGGAATGTGATGAAAGAAATAAAAGCTGAAATAAATAATTCTCCCTCCTATTATTCTGACATTTCACATTCTAAAATAAATTGGTGATCCTAACTGACCTAAGACAGGGAATTTGTACTAGGATTAAGTGTCAGGAATTGTGTAACTAAGTTTCAACGAAATGGACTTGTACTGAGACAGCTTCTGTTTGGATAAATTGAAGGTGTTACGATTGTACCTGCTCTCCCCTACTCTTTGTTATCTAATCAATTAGTAATTTATAGTGTTGTATTCATGTGCTGTTGTGATATTGGGGTCTGACACACTGAGCTCATTATATTCGCTATCTAGTTCTGTGTAATTTTCACACTTTGATTTAGAGTGAGAAAGCGCATGTCATAAGCCACATTAGTACAGTGCTAAAATGATAGTATGATACATCTGAGGAAAAAATGCATTTGGCTTTAACACAACTCTTATGCAATCATGTGGGAGAGGGATTCATTTGGTGAATAATAGCATCATGAGTTTCTGACATCTGGCCTTAGAGGGACAGCCCTGTGTGCTCTGTTATCATCATTTAATTGAGTGGTGTTAGTTCAGCACTACAGCTGTGTGTGGCTGGGGGTCTGCGCAGGAGGATGGGGTTGGAGGGAGGGCGGGGGGCAGACCATGAGGCCTGCATCTCCCCCTTCTCTTCCTGTCCCATTCAATACAAGGGGCTCATCACCCCCACACAATTTCAAGGTGACTTTGACCGGTAAGCAGAGCTTTAAACCATCTCTCTGCTGGGTAAACCGAGTAGAGGAGACACCAGTGGTGCGTGTGAAACTGTCTCAGATTATGAGTGTATGAGACTTTGGCCCCATATGCCTCTGGCACTGCTGAGCGGTTGAACCGGAATGTCGGTCATTTTTTGTTTTTTAAACAACTAATTGACAGATGTTGGTTCAATTATTTGAATTCCATTTTGGTTTTTGGTTTTCCTGAGCTCAATGCTCTCATTGCACTGCAGTTTCTCTAGAGACAAATCTGATCATATGCCCGAACAGTGTGATTGTATTAGGGAGTTGTAGTTTCAGGCCAATGTTCTACATAGTTTAGCATAGAAAACTTGGTAATTAACTACAATCACCATAATCCATTGCGTTGCTAAACTTGTCCGGCTTGTGTTTCCTTTAAACCTGCTATGTATGAAACGGAAGAATGCGCAATCAAGAGGGGATACATAGAGAGTAGGGATGTACTATATATCGGTGAACATATTGAAATCGTCCGATAGTAGCTAAAAATGCCAACATTGGTATCGGCCCGATGTCTAGTTTAACGCTGATGTGCATACCTATATAACGTAGGTAGAGGACATAATGACGCCACGTAAAACTTTGCGCTGTATGTGCAACACAGCATTCCTAAACTAGCCCACAATGTCTGCTGTATGGATCGAGCAGTCATTTGAACATTTCAGTGAGACATCTTAAAGGTGAAATCCATTAAAGCCAAGATAAGTGAATTCATTGCCCTAGAGACAATCAACTGTTCTCTGTCATGGGTGATGTTGGTTTTCGCCGACTGGTTGAGCACCGGTACACACTACCAAATGCACTATTTTTCAGATGTTGCCCTACCAGAGTTATACAGTAATAGCATCACTGCTATTAGCTACACAACATGCATACTCCCATTTGGGTCTTTGTGTGTCAAAGATACAGTAGCACTGTTAATGCTGTACAAAAAAATCAGCAAACAAGCAAACCCCGGCCACGAAAGATTGTGTTTATTGTGTTTACAATAACGCTTTACAATAACGTTTACAATAACGCGTTGGTAATACATAATTTGTTCGACCACAACTTCTGGGGTAGCTAGCTTTAGCTTGGTACCTAGCTAGCACCAATACAACCAGCCTGAAAACAATGACCAGTAGCAACTGCAGTCATTTTCATTATTGTTAGCAATGATTTAAGAATCCTTGTGGGTAAGTATTAGCTAGGTTGCCACTTGTTGTTCACCTATTGAAATTAAACTTCAGTTCATGAAAATAAATAGCTATCCAGCTACTTAAACCTGTTACCCAAAGCTAACGTTATAAGCAGCAAGCTAGCTTCATCTGGCTAGTGAGGCTCGAACGCACCAGGTTATGTGTTGTGAAGCTTGCCACAATAAGGATTAGGCACAAAAGTGGAATTTGCAGTTAGCCTTCAAAATAAAAGTTTGACAGTGGTGCAAATGAATATAAATAGTAGAATTATGCCATACTTTTATTTTGAAGGCTAACCGCAAATTCCGCTTTTGTGCCTAGTCCTTATTGTGACTAGCTTCACATAGATTGGCCCAACCACCATTAATAAAATAAATAAGAACTGTCTTATAAATTAGGGTTATTTTAGATGATGACACCTAGCTATATAGTTAGCTAGCTAACTATCGCTACTTTAACAGTTTGTCGTTTTGCTATGTTTTTGTTGAAGAACATTGTTTGCATCCATTTTTAATGACCAGCACAGTTGTTGCGCAAGTCAACTTTACCAGCATCAAAGCAGATGAATCGTTCTGACATATGAAATACGAGTGATAGTGTAATAGCTACGTAAAAATGAATCAATGCATTAAATTATTATGTGATGTGCAGTCATATTCAGGTCCTGATTGGTCAGCAAGCTTATTTGACTTGTTAAATGGTATATTTTTTGACACGCAAAGACCCAAATGGCGTTCCATAGAAATCCTGGTTGAGAATGAAACGACTGAACAATGAAACAGCACAGCAAGTAAGTGAAAGAAATAGGTTTTGATTGTTCCCATTACCACTAAAACATACACAAATGCCAACAACTTTTTTATGTGTGTGTGTGTAACCTTTTATTTATCGAGGCAAGTCAGTTGAGAACAAATTCGCATAACAGTTGTGGAGTGCAACGAGAGAGAGGCAGGTCGTTATTGCGTTTGACTAGGTAACTAAGGTTGCAAGATTGGATCCCCCGAGCTGACAAGGTGAACATCTGTAGTTCTGACCCTGAACGAGGCAGTTAACCCAATGTTCTTAGGCAGTCATTGAAAATAAGAACGTGTTCTTAACGGACTTGCCTAGTTAAATAAATAAATAAAATCGCCGCCCAAAAATACCGATTTCTGATTGTTATGAAAACTTGAAATCGCCCCTAATTAATCGGTCGACCTCTAGTCTGAATACTTTCCAAATGTACCATATGTTGACTTTACACAACAGTACAAAACATGACATACGTGCTATAAATATTTGGCACATCTTATTCAAGTCTGCGGGCGGCATGTAGCCCAGCGGTTAAGTGTTGGGCCAATAACCGAAAGGTTGCCGGTTCGAATCCCTGAGCCGACCTAGGTAAAATCATGTCTGTTGAGTATGCCCTTGAGCAAGGCACTTAAGCCAAATTGTTTCTGTGCTAAAAGACTAAAATAGATTAAAAAAAATAAAATAAAAAAAAGTTTTAAGTGTCTTAGTCACTGTGTCAACTAGAGTGTAGGTTAGTTAGTAAAACCCTGCTTGGCATGCTTTGCTAATCTACTTCTCTGTTAATGATTTAACTTCTGGAGATGAGGCATACATTTCTTGTACTGCTAAAGTATTGTCTTGTAAAACACAGCCTGCAACATGCAGCCTGCGGGCCAAAGTTTTCAGTGGAAAAAAAAGAAGAGTTTAGCTAAATGAGTTTAAGGAAATCTGTTCCCATGTATTCCTGTGAATTTAAAAAAAGTGGCATGATTGTTCCTCAATATGATCAAGGTATGAAATGATTATATTTGAAAATGACAAACTCCACTTAGTTGTGTTCAATGATCATGATTATATTAATGTTCTGGTACCCTGATCATTCGCTCTGACAAAAATTGTCCTGCAGCTGAATCTAGTTGCCTACCCTGGCCTGCAGGATATGGGCTGATCCTGATACTCAGAACTTGTCTGGTCTGGGCCATTTGTATAAAAAAAAAAAAAAAAAATTGTACATGAGAAAGTCCACTACCTGACTTTAAAAAATATATATGAGTCAGTCTTCTTTCAGAGGAGGGTAACCTAGCACATTGTGTACTAAAGTGTCAGCTTAGTGACATTTTGCCTGGGATACAAACAACCCCCTGTCTGTCCTATGTTTCCACAGCAGCAACAACTCCCAGTCAACACGTTAGTATGCAGGTCACTAAAACACAGCCTGATAATTCTCCTTTCTTACACGTGCCTTCTTCCTACTTGGGTCATTGTCTGTCTGGGAAGAAAAACAACAGCCTGTGAATCAATAGGTAAGGTAGGTAGGTAAGAAAAAATGTCTAAACAACAACTTTCCTGGAATCTTGGCACACACACACACACACACACACACACACACACACACACACAACTCAATCCCCCCTAGATTACGTGGTTCAGTCTGTATTTATCTGGCCAATAAGCAATACATTGCTTTGTCATGTCAACAAAAAGGTGAAACAGTGCTATCTGCTTTCTCATGTTTTTTTCCCCCCACTTCATGTAAACAGACCCAAACTATTAGTCAAGCTGCAAGAGGCCCAGTATAAAAACGAATGGGGAGTAAGTGAACAATAAACTCAGTTACCCTCTTATACAACTCAAGCCCACTCCCAGAGAGCCCATGCTAAAGCTAAATTCATTTTCCATGCTCGCAGAACAATGGCTGCCAAATGCTCATAGTTCTTGGAACAAAAGCATAAATTAATAAAACAGAAGTGGGACACCAGGACAGAGTTAGTTTGGCACACAATAACTTGCGCTGACACTACTCAATCTGCATTCAATGTTTCAAATGCATGGTCATACCTTGTTTTATTTTTGTTAATTACAACATCAAACGATGCCCGGTTTAAAGAGTTACTGAATATGGTGCAGCACAAGAGTTCAGGTGATACAGTTGAAGTCGGAAGTTTACATACACCCTGACCAAATACATTTAAACTCAGTTTTTCACAATTCCTGACATTTAATCCTGGTAAAAATTCCTTGTTTTAGGTCAGTTATGATCACCACTTTATTTTAAGAATGTGAAATGTCAGAATAATAGTAGAGAATGATTTCTTTCTTTCATCACATTCCCAGTGGATCAGAAGTTTATATGCACTCAATTAGTATTTGGTAGCATTGCCTTTAAATTGTTTAACTTGGGTCAAACGTTTTGGGTAGCCTTCCACAAGCTTCCCACATAAAGTTGGGTGAATTTTGGCCCATTCCTCCTGACAGAGCTGGTGTAACTGAGTCAGGTTTGTAGGCCTCCTTGCTCGCACATGCTTTTTATTTTCTGCCCACACATGTTCTATAGCATTGAGGTCAGGGCTTTGTGAAGGCCACTCCAATACCTTGACTTTGTTGTCCTTAAGCCATTTTGCCACAACTTTGGAAGTATGCTTGGGGTCATTGTCCACTTGGAAGACCCAATTGCGGCCAAGCTTTAACTTCTTGACTGATGTCTTGAGATGTTGCTTCAATATATCCACATAATTTTATTTTCTCATGATACCATCTATTTTGTGAAGTGCACCAGTCCCTCCTGCAGCAAAGAACCCCCACAACATGATGCTGCCACTCCCGTGCTTCACGGTTGGGGTGGTGTTTTTCAGCTTGCAAGCCTCCCCCTTTTTCCTCCAAACATAATGATGGTCATTATGGCCAAACAGTTCTATTTTTGTTTCATTAGACCAGAGGACATTTCTCCAAAAAGTACGATATTTGTCCCCATGTGCAGTTGCAAACTGTAGTCTGGCTTTTTTATGGAGTGTTTGGAGCAGTGGCTTCTTCCTTGCTGAGCGGCCTTTCAGGTTATGTCGATATAGGACTTGTTTTTACTGTGGCTATAGATACTTTTGTACCTGTTTCCTCCAGCATCTTCCCAAGGTCCTTTGCTGTTGTTCTGGGATTGATTTGCACTTTTCTCACCAAAGTACGTTCATCTCTAGGAGACAAAATCTCCTTCCTGAGTGGTATGAAGGCTGCGTTGTCCCATGGTGATCATACTTGCGTACTATTGTTTGTACAGATGAAGGTGGTACCTTCAGGGGTTTGGAAATTGGTTAATTCTTGGGAGCAGACTTGTGGAGGTCTACAAATGGTCTTTCTGAGGTCTTTTGATTTTCCCATGATGTCAAGCAAAGAAGCACTGAGTTTGAAGGTAGGCGTTGAAATACATCCACAGGTACACCTCCAATTGACTCAAATTGTCAATTAGCCTATCAGAAGCTTCTAAAGCCATGACATATTTTGGAATTTACCAAGCGGTTTAGATGCATAGTCAACTTGGTGTATGTAAACTTCTGACCACTGGAATTGGGATACAGTGAAATAATCTGTCTGTAAACAATTGTTGGAATAATTACTTCTGTCATGCACAAGGTAGATGTTCTAACCGACTTGCCAGAACTATAGTTTGTTAACAAGAAATGTGTGGAGTGGTTGGAAAAAACGAGTTTTAATGACTCCAACCGAAGTGTATGTAATCTGCCAACTTCAACTGTATGCATGTTTGTAGTGAGGATGTCCACAGCACAGATAAGGATCACAACAAATCACCTGGCGGAGTTTGCATGCTGTTTTGTACACATTGAGGAAAGGCATTAGATGGACGTCAATCCCAGCAGTGTCAAAAGCCTTCAGTGCTCCAGAGCAATATTCTTTCTTTACACCTGCAGGATCCTCCTACTGTGTTGTGTGGAAGAGTCAGAAGGTCTTCTACCGGTATGAACGGTAGTCTACCACTTTATGAGTGTGTAAATTAGAGGATGGTCAAAGGGGTTTTCATTCACCTTATCAGAGGCATTTTAGCTGTGTTCACAGAAGCTACAACAAGAATTTTAGAGCCTATGTTCCAAACTTACATTTGGCAAAAAAAAAGCTGACGTGAGAGTAATAATAATGACTGTTTTAAGAATATTGCTTGTTTTTTGGAGTTGGAGTTTTTGCAACAATTACCACTCTTTCCAAATATAATTCCAAATGCTTTGATGTCTTTTCAAACTCAGCAATAGAAAGCGGAACCTGACGCGTCATCACTGAACTGGCATCCATTCAAGAGGATCTACAGTGCATTCGGGAAGTGTTCAGACTAGGGATGCACGGTATATCTGTGAACATAATGGAATCGACCGATATTAGCTAAGAATGCCGGCATTGGCCCAATGTCTAGTTTAACGCCAATGTGATGTCAAAGCTACCGGGCGTGCCTATATAACATTGGTACATGACGTAATGACGCCACGTAAAATGTTATGCTACATGTGCAACACGGCATTCCTAACCTAGCCCACAATGTCAGCTCCGTGGATCGAGTAGTCAACAAGTCGAGCAGTCATTTTGAAAGAGTAAGAGAATTTCAGCGAGACAACTCAAAGGCAAAATCATTGACGCCAAGATAATAGAATTCATTGCCCTTGACAATCAACCATTCTCTTTGGCATTCAGGTTTCATCAGACCAGAGAATCTTGTTTCTCAAGGTCAGTGACCAAGAACCTGATGTTAACTCTGACAGAGCTCCAAAGTTGCTCTGTGGAGATGGTTGTCCTTCTGGAAGGTTCTCCCATCTCTGCAGCACTCCACCAATCAGGCCTTTATGGTCACATGGATGCCACTCCTCAGTAAAAGGCATACACCAGCCCACTTGGAGTTTGCCATAAGGCACCTAAATGACTCTGTGGAACTGCTCAGGACTGCAGCACACTGAAATTACATTGTCAGATTGTGTAGGGAAGATTTTAATTTACGGTACATTTGGCTGACTCAGCCTGCTGCGCTGGACTGAACCGGAGGACTTTTTACGTTCACATTACTGTTGACTTTTTCTATGCCATGTATTATGTTTTGGAAGCAGGCTCTGGAGTGAGCTAGGAAGACAGCCAAGTGACACAAGGGCACAACAGATTTGCTTACCCCCCTTTCAGTCCTGGCTGCCCCCTCAACCTCTACACCAGCTGTGCCAGGATCGTCCTCTGATTTAAAATGTCCTGAAGATGATTTACTGGGACGGCAGAACATACAAACATTCTCATCCTGACTATTGAAAACATTCTCTCCTCTCTGGCTACTCACTCAGCAGGGAGACTGAGTGAGAATGGATGTGCTGTCATAATACACTCATAGAGGGAGAACAAGAGTTTCCGTTTGGTGCAGATAAGAATAGCTGTGGTTGTCAGTGGTTCATGTTTGTGGCTTGGGCAGGTCACCTGGTTGAGGTCAGTGCTGCTGCTGCTTCCTCGGTACAGTAGTTGGTAACAACCCGGCTGGGCTAAAGCTGAGGCTCCTGCTACATGGAGATACTACTCCTCAGTAAACGAAACTCTGAGGCCAGTCAGTTGTGAACTTGTGATGTGGCCCTGCTGTGCCGCATTATGGCAGTGCCAGTGTCATGTGGACTGTGTCCTCCCCCCCATTCTCTATTTCTGTCTAACCCTCTCTCTGTTCCTGTATTTCTCTATTCTCTCTGCCTATCTTATTTCTCTATTCTCTCTCTACAGCTCTGTCCTCTGTCTCCTCTTTTCTTTCATTTCTATAGTCTTTCTTTCTCTCCTCTGTCTCAAGTGGATGTCAGGAAGGATACTGCTTCCTGCTGGAGCTGAAATGGGGCTTTTTTTTTTTTATGGGTGGGGCTCCTTAAAGGTAGCCAATGGCTTTAGTAGTAGTATGAACTCACTGAGATCCACTGCACTGTGTGCTATTAGTCATGTCAGCCGTGGCATTTCTCTGTATTGCCCAGCAGGCCGAGAAAGGAGGAGGATGTGATGACTGTCTTGTTCAAGGGGCACTTTAACCATACTTCAGAGAGTCAGGAAATTAGGTGGCTGTTAGACGGAGAGTGAATGAGAGAGAGGGATAATCAGTGGAGCTTCTCCTTGATTGTACTTTGTAGTTTCCTTCAGTTGGTGTGTGTCAGGGTTTCCTTTATGAAAATGTGGCTCTGAACGTTTGACCGGCAGCATTTGAATTTGCAGGACATTTGAGAAATTTACCAATCCATACTGCCCCATCAAGCAAAAAGGCAGTAACTGCTCATAGCGTGGAACTGAGAAATTGCTTTTATTTACTTTGGTTTCACAGTAACTTTATACAGTTACTGCTAATATCACCCACATTTTCTCCAAAACGCAATACATTAGAGGCAGGATACTTGTCCGCATGTATTTAATGTAGCAAATACAACCAAATGACCAAATGGGCTGTTACTGCCTTTTTGCTTGGTAGGGCAGCATAGGCCTATGCATTAGGGCGTCCACCCACGGTACTCAGAAAGATAGAAATCACATTTTAGATTATGGTAAGGCATCTTTACCTCTCTGGTATCATTGGGACGCTAGCGTCCCACCTCGTCAACAACCAGTGAAAGTGCAGGGCGCCAAATTCAAACAACAAACATACAAGTATTATACACCATTTTAAAGATGAACATCTTGTTAATCCAACCAAAGTGTCCGATTTCAAAAAGGTTTTACGGCGAAAGCACACCATGAGATTATTTTAGGACAGCGCCTAGCCACAAGAAACCATACAGACATTTTCCAGCCAAGGAGAGGACTCACAAAAGTCAGAAATAGCCATTTTTAAATGAATCACTAACCTTTGCTCTTCATCTGGTGGCACTCCCAGGACTCCCATGTTACACAATAAATGTTTGTTTTGTTCGATAATGTCCCTCTTTATGTCCAAACACCTCCGTTTTTGTTGGTGTGTTTTTAGTTCAGTAATCCAAAGGCACAAAGCGCGCTCTCAATATCCAGACAAAGTCAAAAAAGAACAATAAAAGTTTGTAGAAACATGTCAAACGATGTTTAAAATCAATCCCCAGGTTGTTTTTGTCATAAATAATCAATATTTCAACCGGACAAAAGCTTTGTCAATAGAAAAGGAGAAACAAGAAAGGCACACTCCCGATCACGCTCTGGACTCCTGTCTGGAAATTTCCACTGTCCACTCATTGAAAGTGCTGTATTTCCCTCATTTTTCCAAGTAAAAGCCTGAAACAAGGCCTAAAGACTGGCCACATGTAGAAGAAGCCATAGAGATCGTGAACTGGGTCCTCAGTCTTTGTATTGTGGATAGGCTTTCAATGGAAAACAGCCTTTCAAAATAATAGTACTTCCTGGATGGATTTTCCTCAGGTTTTCACCTGCCATATCAGTTCTGTTATACTCGCAGACAATATTTTAACAGTTTTGGAAATTTTAGTGTTTTCTATCCAAATCTACCATTTATATGCATATGCTAGTTTCTGGGCCTGAGTAACAGGCAGATTTAATTTGGGCTAATTTAATTCTAAATACATCGCTGACAGGATCACCAGAAAAGCAGCCCCACACCATCACACCACCACCTCCCTGCTTCATGGTGGGAACCACACATGCGGAGATCATCTGTTCACATACTCTGCATCTCACAAAGACATGGCGGTTGGAACCAAAAATCTCAAATTTGGAGTCGTCAGACCAAATAACATTTCCTCTGGTATGATGTCCATTGCTCATGTTACTTGCCTCAAGCAATTCTCTTTTTGGTGTAATTTGACCAGGAAGGCTTGGTTCACTCAATCTCTTCTGTTCAGTAGATGTTGAGATGTGTCTGTTACTTGAACTCTGAAGCATTTATTTTGGCTGCAATTTCTGAGCCTGGTAAGTCTATTGCATTTATCTTCTGCAGCAAAGGTAACTCAGGGTCTTCCTTTCTTGTGGCTGTCCTCATGAGAGCCAGTTTCATCATAGTGCTTGATAGTTGTTGCGACTGCACTTGAAGAATCTTTCAAAATTCTTGAAATTTTCCAGATTTACTGACCTTCATGTCTTAACGTAATTATGGGCTGTCGTTTCTCTTTGCTTATTTGAGCTGTTCTTGCCATAATATGGACTTAGACCTATTTGGTAAAAGACTGTTTTCTGTATACCACCCCTACCTTGTCACAACACATTTTGTGTTTGGCTCAAACGCATTCATTTGTGGAATTTCTTTCCTTCTTAACTAGTTACAAGGTGCACCTGGTAATTGAAATGCATTCCAGGTGACTATCTCATGAAGCTGGTTGAGAGATTGCCAAGAGTGAGCAAAGCTGTTGTCAAAGTATTGAGTGGCTACTTTGAAGAATCTCATATAGTATATTTTGATTTATTTAACACTTTTGTTTACTACATAATTCCATGTGTTATTTCATAGTTTTGATGGCTTCACTTATTCTACAATGTAGAAAATAGTAAAAATACCTGGAATATGTATGTGTGTAGGTGTGTCCAAAAATTTGACTTCTACCGTGTATGTATGTACAGTGGGGCAAAAAAGTATTTAGTCAGCCACCAATTGTGCAAGTTCTCCCACTTAAAAAGATGAGAGGCCTGTAATTTAGCATTGGTACACTTCAACAATGACAGACAAAATGAGAAAGAAAATCCAGAAAATCACACTGTAGGATTTTTAATGAATTAATTTGCAAATTATGGTGGAAAATAAACTTTTATTGATCAAATACTTATCTCAATACTTTGTTATATACCCTTTGTTGGCAATGACAGAGGTCAAACCTTTTCTTTTAAGTCTTAACAAGGTTTTCACACACTGTTGCTGGTATTTTGGCCCATTCCTCCATGCAGATCTCCTCTAGAGCAGTGATGTTTTGGGGCTGTTGCTGGGTAACACGGACTTTCAACTCCCTCCAAAGATTTTCTATGGGTATGAGATCTGGAGACTGGCTAGGCCACTCCAGGATCTTGAAATGCTTCTTACGAAGCCACTCCTTCGTTGCCCGAGCGGTGTGTTTGAGATCATTGTCATGCTGAAAGACCCAGCCACGTTTCATCTTCAATGCCCTTGCTGATGGAAGGAGGTTTTCACTCAAAATCTCACGATACATGGTCCCATTCATTCTTACCTTTACACGGATCAGTCGTCCTGGTCACTTTGCAGAAAAACAGCCCCAAGCATAATGTTTCCACCCCATGCTTCACAGTAGGTATGGTGTTCTTTGAATGCAACTCAGCATTGAAAATAAGAATGTGTTCTTAACTGACTTGCCTAGTTAAATAAAGGTGTTAAAAAAAATTCGCTGTCTAAAAATACTGATTCCGATTGTTATGAAAACTTGAAATCGGCCCTAATTAATCGGCCATTCCGATTAATCGGGCGACCTCTAAAAAATATATGTGTGTATTCAGACCTTTCCCTTTCCCACATTTTGTGACTTTACAGCCATTCTCTAAAATGGATGATATAAAAATTATAAAACTCAATCTACTCACAATACTCCATAATGACAAAGCGGAAACAGATTTTTAGACTTTTGCAAGAACAAATGAAAAAAATGTAAGTCTTTGGGATAGGGGGTGGTGATTTTCACGTCCGGATTAAAAGTGTTCCCAAAGTAAACTGCCTGTCACTCAGGCCCAGAAGCTAGGATATGCATATAATTGGCAGATCTTGTTAGAAAACACTCTAAAGTTTCTAAATCTGTTAAAATTATGTCTGTGAGTGTAACAGAACTGATATGGCAAGCGAAACCCTGAGGACAAACATCCCCAAAAAATAATATTTCACCTTACCACTATTTTCAATGGCTAGTACTATAATTCCTCCCAAATTGCAGTTCCTTGGGCTTCCACTAGATGTCAACAGTCTTTAGAAAGAGCTACAGGCTGGTTTTTGGAAAGATGACCCAGAAATTGTAGTTTTTCTAGGAGGCTCCCATTTTGACTGTAATGTTTCCAAGCGTATGGAAGAAAGAGCCTTCTTTCTTAGTTATTTCTGGTATTGAACGTACTATTCTCCGTCTTAAATTCTATAGTTTATTGGCGTATTAGGATACCTAAGGCTTGATTATAAACTTTGTTTGACTTGTTTGGAAAAGTTTATTAGTAACGTTTGGGATTAATTTTGTATGCATTTTGATGGAGGGAAACTGAGTCGATTATTGACTGAAGCGCGCCAGCTAAACTGAGTTTTTATGGATATAACGAAGGACATTATCGAACAAGAGGACCATTTGTAAGGGCACTCCAAAAGGTCCTAGTTACAACAGAAGATCTTCAAATGTAAGGCATATATTATATCGCTATTTCTGACTTTGGTGTCCCAACTCCCTGGTTGAAAATGATTTGTTATGCATTTGTGTGCTGGGTGCTGTTCTCAGATAATCGCATGGTATGGTTTGCTTTCGCCGTAAAGCCTTTTTGAAATCTTACACGGCGGCTGAATTAACAACAAGTTAAGCTTTATTTTGATGTATTGCACTTGTGATTTCATAAGTCTAATATTTCTGTTTTATATTTACGCTAGCGTCCCTCTGATCCGCAATACGTTTTAAGTAAATAAGTATTCAGACCCTTTGTTTCCATTGATCATCCTTAATGTTTCTACAACTTGATTGGATATGATTTGGAAAGGCACACACTTGTCTATATAAGGTCTCACAGTTGACAGTGCATTTCAGAGCAAAAACCAAACCGTGAGGTCGGAATTGTCCGTAGATCTCTGAGAGGATTTTGTCGAGGCACAGATCTGTGTAAGGGATCCAAAACATTTCTGCAGCATTGAAGGTCCCCAAGAACACAGTGGCCTCCATCATTCTTAAATGGAAGAAGTTTGGAACCACCAAACTGAGCAATCATGTGAGAAGGGCCTTGGTCAGGGAGGTGACCAATAATCCGATGTTCACTCTGACAGAGCTCCAGAGTATCTCTGTGGAGATGGGAGAACCTTCCAACAAGACAATGACCCTAAGTATGCAGCCAAGACAGTGCAGTAAAAATGTCTCTATGTCCTTGTGTGGCCCAGCCAGAGCCTGGTCTTGAACCTGATCGAACATCTCTGGAGAAACCTGAAAATAGCTATTCAGCAACGCTTCCCATCCAACCTGACAAGGCTTGAGAGGATCTGTAGAGAAGTATGGGAGAAACTCCCCAAATACAGGTGTGCCAAACTTGCATCATCAAACCCAAGAAGACTCAATGCAGTAATCGCTGCCAAAAGTGGTTCAACAAAGTACTGAGTAAAGGGTCTGATTACTTATGTAAATGTAATATTTCCTTTTTTTATTTAAAATGTTGATAAATTAGCAAACCTGTTTTTGCTTTGTCATTATGAGGTATTGTGTGTAGATTGATGAGAATGTTTTATTCAATTTTAGAATAAGGCTGTAACGTCGCAAAAGTCAAGGGGCCTGAATATTTTCCGACGGTAGTGAATATGCACAGTGCGCACTCACTGGTGACGTGGCCGATGTTCTCTGCTGGTGCCAGTAAGACTAGGCTGTAGGCCTACCTTTGTTCGCTCAATTAAGTTGAGAATTGTGTTTACTAAAAGACAGGTTAGAGTATTTTCATTGTCTTCTCTATTCCACAATAGCCATTTGCTTTCCGAAATGTTTTCCCGCAATTGAATTTAGAAATATTGTTATATGCCTAGCTTGGGCCTCTTTTCACTGACAAGTTGCAACTCTCATCTTTTATTTGGTTTTTGCTGCGCACGCTGCCTTTTCTTCCGACTGTAGGTATTGCAATTTTTAAAACAATCCACAACTTACTTTATTTTAAAGCTAGGGGAAGCTAATGATCCTCTGTGGCCAAATCATGCTTTAGTAGCCCAATTTTATTTATTTATTTATTTATTTATTTATTTATTTATGTATAGACAAGAGTAGGCTATATAATTTTGGCAATTTAATTCAATAAATTTAGGGAATGGTTTACCTAGCCCTTTGGATGTGCTGCCTATAAGCCTATGTCAATCTACTATCCCCCATAGTAGAAAATTAGACTTATTCTATTGATCAGGTTGTTGAAAAAGAAATGGCCCAAACAGACTCTGCCTAGGCTACTTTGAAGCAAGGTAAAACATGCCTCGTAGTAAAATGTTCAGGTTTCAAACAAGTTAAGTAGCTATATGTTTTCAAAATGCATACTGCCTCCAGCTCATTGCAAAGTGGTGTGACGCACTGATGAAGCCTGCCTTCGGTTGCCTATGCAATTACCAGTTGAGATTAAAAATAGTAGCTATTTTTAATTGTGGCACCAAACACGATTTTTAACACACGATTGCATATAGAATCGTTGCTCAATGATATTGCTTATAAAAGTCTGGCAGAGTCTGTCTGGCAGAGTTTCCGCTCAAAGTATCTGTATGCTGTGCGCGTTTGATAAATAAGATGCTTAACAAATATAAATGTGGTAATTTAATTCCACAAAATGATGCATATTAACCTATAGACCTATAAGCATGACCGGTCAAATGTATTTATGTCAACTGGTATATCCGCCAATGAATAGGCTATAAAGTATTATTTCGCAATGGTATTTTTTTTATTTTTTTGTGCTTTTTATTGGCTATTTTTTTAAATATTTTTTATTTATTGGCTATTACTGGCTAACGGAATCCCTGTTGTGTGTATTAAGTCAGTAAGTCATCATGGCCCAGCAATAGTACAGATACTTCAACAACCCAACACCATAGTCACAGACAACTTCTGTGGTTTCTTGATAACTCCTAACATTGGAACTCTGATTTGACTTTAAGGCATGGCAGGCCTTTCTATTTGTATCCTGTGTGTCTGGGCATTAGCACAGTTCTCTTATCACTCCTAACAGGCCAGGGTGTTGACAGGCTTGGAGGTGTTGGGTATTCCATGTCATGCAGGCAGGGCTATTCTCTGCTTACTGATATATGAAAGCTGTTAGGTTAGCAGCCAGCTGTGGAGGTGCCCTTTCTACACAGACTTAGGCCCTGAGGCTGGACCATGACGTCACGTGTGTGTGTGTTTAACTGTGTTGTGCATGTGACGTGTGTGCGTTCGTGCAGCAGCCGTAGCTTAGGTTCTGATTCGAAGCAGGGGACTTTGTCTCCCAAAAGGTGTTTACCCTCTGGCCATGCCTTGCCCTCTTAGCCAAACAATCATTGTGCCACCATTCGACTAACCGAGAGGCTATGTCAGGCCAGGGGCCACATAACTGTATGGAAGTAGTTTGACCAGTGTTCATAGATAGATAGATGGGTATTTGTAGTGACAATTACAACAGTACTGAATGAACACTTATTTTAACTTAATATAATACATCAAAATTAATTTAGCCTCAAATAAATAATGAAACATGTTCAGTTTGATTTAAATAATGCAAAAACAAAGTGTTGGAGAAGAAAGTAAAAGTGCAATATGTGCTATGTAAGAAAGCTTCCTTGCTCAGAACAGGAGAACATGTGGTTAGTGGTTCCTTTTAACATGAGTCTTCAATATTCCCAGGTAAGAAGTTTTAGGTTGTAGTTATCGGAATTATAGGACTATTTCTCCCTCTTCCGTTTGTATTTCATATACCTTTAACTATTGGATGTTCTTATAGGCACTATAGTATTGCCAGCCTAATCTCGGGAGTTGATAGGCTTGATGTCATAAACCGCGCAATGCTTGTAGCACAGCGAAGAGCTGCTGGCAAATGCAGCAAAGTGCTGTTTGAATGAATGCTTATGAGCCTGCTGCTGTTTACCACTGCTCAAACATCAAATCATAGACTTAATTATAATATAATAACACACAGAAATACGTGCCTTAGGTCATTAATATGGTCAAATCCGCAAATTATAATTTCGAAAACAAAACGTTTATCCTTTCAGTGAAATAAGGAACTATTCCATATTTTATCTAACGGGTGGCATCCCTAAGTCTAAATATTGCTGTTACATTGCACAACCTTTAATGTTATGTCATAATTATGCACAGTTCTGGCAAATTAATTATGGTCTTTGTTAGGAAGAAATGGTCTTCACCCTGACTGCTTGCACAGAACGCAAGAGAAATGACACAATTTCCCTAGTTAAAATAAATTAATGTTAGCAGGCAATATTAACTAAATATGCAGGTTTAAAAATATATACTTGTGTATTGATTTTAAGAAAGGCATTGATGTTTATGGTTAGGTACATATTGGTGCAACAACAGTGCTTTTTTCCCCCACGAATGCTCTTGTTAAATCATCACCTGTTTGGCAAAGTAGGCTGGGATTCGATGGTAAATTAATTAAATTAATTGGTCAACCTCTTTTTATTTTTTATTTATATCACACACACAAAATAAGAAAGATACACAAGAGCAGATGTGCCTTTTTGATAGCCCTACATGCAGCAACATGGGTTGGCCTCTTACTTCGGACACTGCGCTGATCATATCAACAGGGAGTCATGGAACAATGTGTCATCAAAGCAGTTTTGCTGTATGACAAGGAAAGTCATAGACGGGCACATCCTTTCAATTTGTAGGGTGATTCTATATGACGACAGGCATTTCTCTTTGACTGAACTCTGTTACATCCAGGCGAGGTGAATTGGTCAATCACTAGTCCTGTTTTAGTCCTCTCTCTGCCATGTTGTGTGTGTGTGTGTGTGTGTGTCATTAGGCCCAGAGGCTGATAAATGGCATGTGCTGACCTGGCACTCAGGCTGCCTGTCTGGCCTCCCTATCCACTCCTCACAGCGCCTTCTGCCACCCTACATGATACATGCTAACTCAAAGGAACCTGAGAGCACAATAACAGGTGCAAGATGAGACATGTCTTATATTTACTGCCAGGACAACATTATAATCAAGCCTTCATGTTTAATTGATGAACAAGAAAGAAATGGGCTAATCATTTTTAGTGACAAACGGTGACCAGCTGTCTCTTATAAACACGATCAAGTATTGAACTTGTTTATCTGTATCTATTTTCATTAGTTTACAGGAAGAGCCTGTAACATCAACAACCACCATTAGCATTTGTGTGCTAATATTGCACTGATATTCTGATTTTTCACTAGCTTCCATGTAACTCCACAGGCGTTGATTGCTCGTGACAGAAATGTCACCCTCACCCAGCCATGCCTGCTTCCTTACTGGAAGCTGCAGAAAAAACATTTGACTTGCACAACAGTGTTGTTCTTTCTTTTGGGGGTGGGTGCAGAAGGAGCAGAGCAGACAATGGGTATATTGGGTTGCTATGAAACTCGTCCAGGTATTTTATATGGATTAAATATAGAGGTGTGTAGTGTAGCTATGGCAACTCTAGAGTAATCAAATATCTGTGATATGACAAAAAAAAACACCCACAATTGAATTCAGTCGGGCTCTATCTAACGACAGCCAAGAGACCTCTGGATGTGGACATATAAACCGCACACCTGTCACAAGGTTACTAAACCACACTACATGGCCTCAGGATGACTGGCTCCGTGTTGATGTGTTCTGGTACTAAAAGTAATTGTTAGTTGGGTTGACTGTTAATGAACAGGTCTCTCTGAGCTTTGATTCAAGTTTCTCTCCCACAGTAGATGTGTGTGCTGTCCTGGGCCATCACGCTGAGCAGTTGGGACAGAACAACATTCCCAAGCTCGTTATTAGAACAGGGACTTCACGTCCAGGGCACATAACATGGCAGGTTGCAAGGTCATGGAACGGACATATTTAAATTGTACTGTATAGAAGTGGGAAAGGATGGTACTGTTGAGGTGTGTGTGTGGATGCACAATCGTGACTCATTTTTTTGGAAACTAAGTGTGTGTCACTACTTCACAGGAGCACCATTTGAACGTAAAACTTTTTTGAAAAAACAAAATGTTTTTTGGGGGGCAGAAATGCCTTCTGGAGCATGTGAACTTTCATGTGCCTTAATAACATATGTGTATGCCATTATTTAAATACAAAGACAATTGTGAAATTACGAGCCTAATTGGTTTAACCACCGAAAGTCAGCAACCTTCCCGCTAGCCATGATTGGCTGAGATAATGAGTGGGCTGAACATGCCGAGAGATGCATTCGGATTGGTCTGCCATGTAGCACGTTTCTGTCTATAATATGAGCTGTTCAATATGTGTAGGTAATCCTTTCTAACGCACCTTTTTTGAAAGATATGATACAGTAGAACTGCATGAGTGTTGCTCTCCACATTCTGGAGGACCGAGTTTTGAAATCAGTGGAATTGGAGTATGATAGCTAAGAAGATGGAGAAAATTCTGGCATTTGATTGCAAATATGCAGATGGGGTTGAAAAGACAACACAGAAGGCTGTTGTATAAAACACTTGTCTCCGGATTACATCCTCCAACTAAGGGCAACCATGGCAGAGAGGGAGACGCGTCCATCCATGTATACGGGTAAGAGTCTAGCTAGCTACATTTTCAGATATTACACATTCCTAATTTTGTCAGTCGTTTTCATTTCAAGCTAGCTAGCTAGCTAACAGTACACTAACGTTACGTGTATGATCTGTGTAGTAATATTATTTGTATCTCAGAGCCATTTGCATTGCTAGTTATAGCCTAATGTTACCTAGCTAACATTGAAACTGGTTGGTTAACTACCTGCAGATACATGCAGGGTAGTAAAGTTAGGAGTTGGGATTATGGTTCATTGTTTTGCTAGCTACATGTCTAACAAAATACTCCACAATGCAAGTAACTATTTCAATATAATGTTTGTCACTGCGGCAACAGAGCAAATTTACCAGCTTCATCTATTTACTCTGATTTCAGAGTACCCTCGTCTGAGTGTGCCAGAGCGCAGAATAACTGACGTTTACAAATGCTCAACACCTGTTGAATATGGCCAGTGTCAGTAAACGTTGGCAAAAAAAGCGTAATTAAATTGTTGGCAGCAACACAGTTGCAGTCACCAACGCTCTGGATAACATAAAATAAGCCTAACCAGCTCTGCTAGAGTGAGTAAAATGGTCAGTGAGCTGTTCTCTCATTTGTGTCTAAGTATACTACACTGAATGGGTGTAGACAAACAAGAGCTCTCCAGTAGGTACCAAAACATTGTATTTCACACTCAAACCAGACGTGTCCTTCTAAAGCATATAAATATGTCTGGATTTGATTGGCATGAAAATGTAAGCATGGGGCTGATGAGCCATACATTAGACATTTTATGATCCAAAGCTCAAATGATTGTGCCGTTATCCAATACCAATATGATATATAGGCTACTACACATTACACATGATGATAAAAAATGAAACTATTTCCAGTAGACTAATCTTTTTGAGTGTGGACTGTATTACTGTATTATACTGTAATTTATGGACTTGAATTACACACATCGTTTAAACCATGAAGCTGGGAGAGAACATGTGATGCTGGTGCAGGACATGCGGCCTACAAAGTTACAATTATTTGCTAGCAAATTTGAATTTTGAAATATAGGGCCTATTTTACATTTATCATTTAGTAGGCTGACTCCTATGACTTTCGTAATATTTCCCCTAATGTTGTGCGTCGTAAATATTAGCCTACCAAACCTTTCTCTCTATTGTTACTTCATTCCTTTCTCGCTTTCAACAGTTCAAATACATTTTGTTGTCCTTATCTTCATTTTAATGACATGTTTAAATAATATAGGACTTGAATAGGATGCAGACGGCTAGCACTTGTCTTCATGAAGATTTAAATGGTTATGCGTCTAAATAAATGACTGCTATAGCATACTGCCATTGTGCGCTCTCACTTCTTTCAAACTCCCCATGAGTTCTATTGGCTGCTCTGTAACATTCAGCAAATACGAGCCTGCATTCCTCTTCGAATAGTCTATTAGAAAAGTAGAAGAAAAAAAATCCTTTAAGCTATTCTAGTCTAGTTTTTCATGAGGACTGCCACATTAATTAAAATTAATGTTCGGTCATACCCGTGATTACTGGCTGATATACCATGTCTTTCAGCCAATCAGCATTCAGGGCTCGAACCATTCAGTTTATAAATCTGTCTTGAATAGGCTTGGGCGGTGTCCAGATTGTTATCCTGACTGTGTTTGTTTATCCTATGTGTAACTCTGTTTGTCGCACTGCTTTGCTTTATCTTGGCCAGGTCACAGTTTTAAATTGGGCCTACCTGGTTAAATAAAGGTGAAATTATTATTATTATTATTATTATTATTTAAATACCTTCATACTGGGATATTCTGTAGTACCGGCACTGAACACAAGGGGTGCTGTTTTCAAACCCCACTGATACTCTCTAATCCCAAGGTTAGCAATGCGGACAAGTAAATGTTTAATCCCATAGAGAATGCTAACTCAATTTTATTACAAGTGCGAACATTTTGTATGGTTTCTGACCTAAATTATACAAGTTACTCAAAAATGCTACTCAAGGTTTGCCGCATGCACAAAACAAAATATTAGCTTGATCCAGGAGGGGATTCTCTCTGCTGTTACCAAGCAAATACTTGATTTTGGCAGATGCTAACCACTTCCGGTCTCTCGCCGTTGTGTGTTTAGAACACGTGACTGGGGACTACCGTAAGATTCATAATAATGTGACCGGTGAAATGAAGAACACAATGTCCTTTATCTCCTAACGTATTGCACAAGTTTACTACAGGTATATACTTAAAGTAGCTACAAATATTCCAATGTATAAAAAAACGTAAATAGTTTTACCGTAATTGACTGTATCAAAAAACAACTTCCTGTGTTTTTTTCCAAATATCCCGCTATACCGTATATCATTTACCGGTTGCTCGCAATTATTAATCCCAGGAAAAGGGAGTGGGTTTGGTTGGGATATGTCAGTAACCCTGGTCCCGCTATTCAACACTAGTGGACTTTTTTTTATGGGAGCCTGGCTGCAGTGCTGGGTCCACACTGTCAGAATTCATTCCCTGGTCCAGGAGCAATGATGAGCTCACCAGCTCAGGCCCAGATGGTGTCAGGCAGGCTAGGGTCAGCCCTGTATTTAGACTGCTGTTCTACAGCCAACAGCCAAACAAGGCAAGAGGGAATCACATAACAGGGAAATGAGATGTCTGCTTAAAATCTCTCTCTGAAAATAGTATGTTTTTAGCCTAGATTTTCCCTATTCGTCTGACCTCGGGCAGAAGATGGATGCGTTTTATTGACATGTATATTTAAGGTATATACTTTTCACAACATGTATTCAACCCTTGGAAGTACCACTGATTTTATGTTGCGTGCAATAAACAAATCTCTGAGCTAAATGTTTTACAGACATAGTCTTTAAAAACGGTCTTTCTTCCTCTCTATATAAAGTCATATCTGGCTGAGACCCGCTAGGGCTCTGTGTCATGTTAAAGGAATTAGTATTAGTGTTTAATAAATTACTATTGTGGTGTGTAGCCAGGTCACTTAAATGCTGTGTCATTAACTTTATTAGGCCAATCTGTCTTGCTCATTATGCATGACTAGAGTGCTACTGGGTGAATAACACTCTCACATGCTGAAGGGCCTGTGCTCTGAGAAAACAGGGCCTAGTTTATGTCCCTCAGGCCCCCATCCTTCTCATAAGGGTTAGTTAGTCATACACCACAGTATGTCTTTTATTCCAAGGCTGGGGTATGAGTATATATGAACTAGCCAAGGCACTACTAGTATGACAAGAAGCCATTGTTTCTGCGAGCCCGTGGTGGTAGTAGGACTCATAATGTCAGTGTCTCGGTTGAAATTCCACTGACATCCCTCCCCCCTCCCCCAATGACTCACTAAAGACATCGGCTACTTCCTCTCCATCAATGTTGTCTTTCTGCACACTAAACATTTAGCCTCTGTGCCATGCAGTGAAGCACAATGTTCCTTACTTGTGAACTTGTGTATATTTTACTAAAGTCATTGCATAAATATTGCTGAAATACTGGGTCATGCACAAAATAGCCCTTGTGTTCCTTCCTGTCAAATTTAACTCATCAGTTTGTCCCAAATGGCCCATGAATGAGCTCACATTTCACCAAGTATATTCATTGGTAACCAAAATCTAGACAAATATGCAACTGTAGTGCTTCTGAATCGTAGGCGTATCGTCTGGAAAGCATACGATGGGCCTATCTTGTTTCACTATTCCCTGCATCTCAAACTACTGTAACCCCTCTAAAGGGTCAGTTCTCAGGCAGTTGAATGCAAACCCTGATGCTCCTGAAGACTCCTGAGGTTGTTAATCTGATCCACCTGATCATGTCCTGGACAAGCCAGAGTTCTGTCTGCCACATCCGCTACTCTTCGGCCCCAGGAGTGTCGATGAGAGATCATGACAAACACAGCACGAACAGAGGCAGAGTTGTAGACCGATGCCACTTCAGCGAGTGGAGTAAAGGGGGGTGAATTACCATCTCGCTCCATGTGACTGCCTGACTGCCATCAGCCTGGAACTTACTGTCAGAGGAGCCCGTGAGTCTTCAAGGCTGAGTGCATGGGGCTGCGGCCTGCAGCACCAGTGGGAAACTTCTGCCAGTACTATAGTCATTGTGTAACATTAGTCCCTGGGCCCTGCAGCCTCTTCCTGTCCCAAGTCCTCCTACGCATGATGACATTCATCTCCAGGGTCTCGTTTGATCAACAGCCCCACTGTCTCTCCATCCAAACAGCAGAATCCTCTCCTTCTCACTAGCGTCTTCCAGATGTTCCATGTATCAGCAAGGCATACTCATCCAAGCAAGAGACTCATCCAAGGCCCACAGGGATTCTGCTTCTAGAACGCTTTTGAAAATAAATTGCCATGCTTGAAGCCAGGGAGCCAACTGCAGGCATAAAGACAATGTGGTATGGCCGAGACATGACGTCTCTTAGCCTGCTCACTGCATGTTGAAAGTGTGTGCTTTAAATGACCCCTCATCCCTCCCTTGACCCCTGCTGTGTACAACCAGATTTTTAAATATTTTTTAATTTTTGTTATTTTTACTCTTATTTTACCACATAGTGCCTTGCAAAGTATACATCCCCCTTGGCATTTTTCCTATTTTGTTGCATTACAACCTGTAATTTAAATGGCTTTTTATTTGGATTTCATGTAATGGACATCCAAATTGGTGAAGTGAAATAAAAAAGAAAGACTTAAAAAATAAAAAATAAAAAATGTATGGGAAAGTTGTGTGTGCATATGTATTCACCCACTTTGCTATGAAGCACCTAAATAAGATCTGGTGCAACCAATTACCTTCAGAAGTTGCATAATTAGTTAGTCAATCTGTGTCACATGATCTCAGTGTGTGTGTGTGTGTGTGTGTGTGTGTGTGTGTGTGTGTGTGTGTGTGTGTGTGTGTGTGTGTGTGTGTATCTATATGTGTGTGTATATATACCTGTTCTGAAAGGCTCCAGAGTCTGCAACACCACTAAGCAAGGGGCACAACCAAGCAAGCGGAACCATGAAGACCAAGGAGCTCTACATCAGAAACTTTGAACATCCCACGGAGCACCATTTTTAAAATCGATTCTTAAAAAATGGAAATGATATGGCACCACAACAAACCTGCCAAGAGGGTGCCGTCCACCTAAACTCACAGACCAGGCAAGGAGGGAATTAATCAGAGGCAACAAAGAGACCAAAGATAACCCTGAAGGAGCTGCAAAGCTCCACAGCGGAGGTTGGAGTATCTGTCCATAGGACCACTTTAAGCTGTACACTCCACAGAGCTGGGCTTTACGGAAGAGTGGCCAGAAAAAAGCAATTTCTTAAAGAGAAAAATAAATAAACATGTTTGGTGTTCGCCAAAAGGCATGAAAGAAGGTACTCTTGTTAGATGAGACAAAAATGTAGCTTTTGGCCATCAATGAAAACGCGATGTCTGGTGCAAACCCAACACCTCTCATCACCCCGAGAACATCATCCCCATAGTGAAGCATGGTGGTGGCAGCATCATGCTATGGGGATGTTTTTCATCGACAGGGACTGGGAAGCTGGTCAGAATTGAAGGAATGATGGATGGGGCTAAATACAGGGAAATTCTTGAGGGAAACCTGTTTCAGTTTTCCAGAGATTTGAGACTGGGACAGAGGTTCAACTTCCAGCAGGACAATGACCCTAAGCATACTGCTAAAGCAACACTCAAGTGGTTTAAGGGGAAGCATTTAAATGTATTGGAATGACCTAGTCAAAGCCCAGACCTCAATCCAATTGAGAATCTGTGGTATGACTTAAAGATTGCTTTACATCAGCGGAACCCATCCAACTTGAAGGAGCTGGAGCAGTTTTGCCTTGAAGAGAGGGCAAAAATCCCAGTGGCTAGATGTGCCAAGCTTATAGAGACACCCCAAGAGACTTGCAGCTGTAATTGCTGCAAAGGGTGGCTCGACAAAGTATTGACTTTGGGTGGGTGAATAGTTATGCACACTCAAGTTTTCTGTGTTTGTCTTATTTCTTGTTTTTCACAATAAAACATATTTTGCATCTTCAAAGTGGTAGGCATGGTGTGTAAATCAAATGATACAATCCCTGAAAAAAAACAATTCCAGGTTGTAAGGCAACAAAATAGGAAAAATGCCAGGAATGTGAATACCTTTGCAAGCCACTGTAGGTTGGCTGCAAACACATTCTCATTTAGAGCAACGACCTTAAGGGGATGAATGATACAGTCAGTGCTCTGCTCTGCATGGGAGTTGGATTACCACCTCCACGGTGCTGGTGCTGCTGCAGCCTCTGTCTGCACTCTGCATGGTCAGCCTCCAGGCTGACTAACTTTTCCGGCTTACCTGCCTGCCGGCAGAACAACTAGGGATCGACTAACCAGAGTCATAAATGTTGCAGGCAGCCAGGCAACTTAATACAAGGAAATGAAGACTGGAGGCTGCATAGTTTCACCTTCCCCCGCTACATTCAACCCAGAGCCTGAGCCTCTCTTTTCTGGATGTTGTCAAAGCCAAATCATATCAAAGTTTATTGGTCACGTACACAGTTCAGCAGATGTTACAGGGGGGGCGGGGCGGGGCAGAGAAATGCTTATGTTACTAGTGCCTAACAATGCAGTAAAATGTCAAACAAGTACATGAATAAAAAAAAATATTAACAAGGAATCAAGAACAAATCCAATTAACCCGAATAGAACTGTAACAGTATTCCAAATGCAATCTATACATATATACACAAGATATATTAATGATATGTACAGCAGTAGATGCACAACATGACCAAAAGTATGTGGACACCTACTTGTCGAACATCTCATTCCAAAATCATGGGCATTAATATGGAGTTGGTCCCCCCTTTACTACGTTTAACAGCCTTCATTCTTCTGAGAAGTCACGAGATGTTGGAATCAGTGATCGATGTTGGACGATTAGGCCTGGCTCGCAGTCAGCATTCCAATTCATCCCAAAGGTGTTCGATGGGGTTGAGGTCAGGGCTCTGTGCAGGCCAGTGAAGTTCTTCCACAGCGATCTCGACAAACAATTTCTGTATAGACCTCGCTTTGTGCATGGGGGCATTGTCATGCTGAAACAGGAAATAGCCTTCCCCAAGCTGTTGCCACAAAGTTGGAAGCGCAGAATCACATAGAATGTAAACCATATAGAATGACATTATTCCTCTTCCACCAAATTTACAGTTGGCGCTATGCATTGGGGCAGGTAGCGTTCTCCTGGCATCCACCAAACCCAGCTTTGTCCGTCGTATTGTCAGATGGTGAAGTGTGATTCATTACTCCAGAGAAAACGTTTCTACTTCTCCAGAGTCCAATGGCGGTGAGCTTTACATCACTCCAGCTGACGCTTGGCATTGCGCATGGTGATCTTAGGCTTGTGTTTGGCCATTGAAACCCATTTCATGAAGCTCCCAACGAACAGTTCTTGTGCTGACGTTGCTTCCAGAGGCTGTTCGGAACTCGGTAGTGAGTGTTGCAGCCAAGGACAGGCAATTTTTATGCGCCAGAGTGTGCTGGTTGAGAGACTGCCAATAGTGCGCAAATCTGTCATCAAGGCAAAGGGTGGCTACTTTGAAGAATCTCAAATATAAAGTATATTTTGATGTAACACTTTTTTTGGTTACTACATGATTCCATATGTGTCATTTCATAGTTTTGTTGTCTTAACTATTATTCTACAATGTAGAAAATAGTACAATAAAGATAACCCCTTGAATGAGTAGGTGTGTCCAAACCTTTGACTGGTACTGTATGTCGAGAATACTGTGTATATAAATGCACAGTATAAAACTCCATAGCAAAATTGATAGAATTGTTGGAAATTAGCTTCCGGACCAGAGTCTGGAATACTGTATATACAGTGCATTCGGAAAGTATTCAGACCCTTGACTTTTTTCTCATTTTGTTAAGTTAGCCTTATTCTAAAATGTTTTACATTTGTCCCCCCCAATGTACACACAATACCCCATAATGACAAAGCCCCCCACAAAAAACCTACATTTCTGCAAATGTGTTAACAATGTTTACATGTGTTTTCATACCCTTTACTCAGTCCTTTGTTCAAGCACCTTTGGCAGCGATTACAGCCTCAGTTCTTCTTGGGTATGATGCTATGAGCTTGGTACACCTGTATTTGGAGATTTTTTCCTATTCTCTGCAGTTCCTCTCAAGCTTTGTCAGGTTGGATGAGGAGCGTCACTGCACAGCTGTTTTCAGGTTTCTCCAGAGATGTTTGATTGGGTTCAAATCCGGGCTCTGGCTGGGCCACTCAAGGACATTCAGAGACTTGTCCTGAAGCCACTCCTGCGTTGTCTTGGCTGTGTGCTTAGGGTCGTTGTCCTGTTGGAAGGTGAACCTTCACCACAGTCTGAGGTCCTGAGTGCTCTGGAGCAGGTTTTCACCATGGGTCTTTCTGTACTTTACTCCATTCATCTTTGCCCCGATCCTGACTAGTCTCCCAGTCCCTGCTGCTGAAAAACATCTGCACGGCATGATGTAGACACCACGATGCTTCACCGTAGGGATGGTGCAAGGTTTCTTCCAGACTTGGCATTCAGTCAGTTCAACAAGTTCAATCTTGGTTTCATCAGACCAGATTATCTTGTTTCTCATGGTCTGAGAGTCTTTAGGTGCCTTTTGGCAAAATCCAAGCGGGCTGTCATGTCTTTTACTGAAGATTTGTTTCCGTCTGGCCACTCTACCATAAAGGCCAGATTGGTGGAGTGCTGCAGAGATAGTTGTCCTTCTGGAAGGTTCTCTCATTTCCACAGAGGAACTCTAGAGCTCTGTCAGTGAGACCATTGAGTTCTTGGTCACATCCCTGACAAAGGCCCGTCTCCCCTGATTGCTCAGTTTGGGTGGGCCGCCAGCTCCAAGGAGGGTTTTGGTGCTTCCAAACTTCTTCCATTTAAGAATGATGGAGGCCACTGTATTCTTGGACTTTCAATGCTGCAACATTTTGTTGGTACCCTTTGTCAGATAAGTTCCTCGGCACAATCCTGACTTGGATCTCTACGGACAATTCCTTCATCCTCCTTTGTTTTTGCTCTGGCATGCACTGTCAACTGTGGGACCTTTTTATAGAGACGTGTGTGTGCCTTTCCAAATCATGTCCAATCAATTGCATTTACAACCGGTACACAACTTTTTTATACAGTGCCTTGCGAAGTATTCGGCCCCCTTGAACTTTGCGACCTTTTGCCACATTTCAGGCTTCAAACATAAAGATATAAAACTGTATTTTTTTGTGAAGAATCAACTACAAGTGGGACACAATCATGAAGTGGAACGACATTTATTGGATATTTCAAACTTTTTTTAACAAATCAAAAACTGAAAAATTGGGCGTGCAAAATTATTCAGCCCGTTTACTTTCAGTGCAGCAAACTCTCTCCAGAAGTGAATGACTAATGACGATAAATACAATCCACCTGTGTGTAATCAAGTCTCCGTATAAATGCACCTGCACTGTGATAGTCTCAGAGGTCCGTTAAAAGCGCAGAGAGCATCATGAAGAACAAGGAACACACCAGGCAGGTCCGAGATACTGTTGTGAAGAAGTTTAAAGCCGGATTTGGATACAAAAAGATTTCCCAAGCTTTAAACATCCCAAGGAGCACTGTGCAAGCGATACTATTGAAATGGAAGGAGTATCAGACCACTGCAAATCTACCAAGACCTGGCCGTCCCTGTAAACTTTCAGCTCATACAAGGAGAAGACTGATCAGAGACGCAGCCAAGAGGCCCATGATCACTCTGGATGAACTGCAGAGATTTTCAGCTGAGGTGGGAGACTCTGTCCATAGGACAACAATCAGTTGTGTATTGCACAAATCTGGCCTTTATGGAAGAGTGGCAAGAAAGCCATTTCTTAAAGATATCCATAAAAAGTGTAGTTTAAAGTTTGCCACAAGCCACCTGGGAGACACACCAAACATGTGGAAGAAGGTGCTCTGGTCAGATGAAACCAAAATTGAACTTTTTGGCAACAATGCAAAACGTTATGTTTGGCGTAAACGCAACACAGCTCATCACCCTGAACACACCATCCCCACTGTCAAACGTGGTGGTGGCAGCATCATGGTTTGGGCCTGCTTTTCTTCAGCAGGCACAGGGAAGATGGTTAAAATTGATAGGAAGATGGATGGAGCCAAATACAGGACCATTCTGGAAGAAAACCTGATGGAGTCTGCAAAAGACCTGAGACTGGGACGGAGATTTGTCTTCCAACAAGACAATGATCCAAAACATAAAGCAAAATCTACAATGGAATGGTTAAAAAATAAACATATCCAGGTGTTAGAATGGCCAAGTCAAAGTCCAGACCTGAATCCAATCGAGAATCTGTGGAAAGAACTGAAAACTGCTGTTCACAAATGCTCTCCATCCAACCTCACTGAGCTCGAGCTGTTTTGCAAGGAGGAATGGGAAAAAATATCAGTCTCTCGATGTGCAAAACTGATAGAGACATACCCCAAGCGACTTACAGCTGTAATCGCAGCAAAAGGTGGCGCTACAAAGTATTAACTTAAGGGGGCTGAATAATTTCGCACGCCCAATTGTTCAGTTTTTGATTTGTTAAAAAAGTTTGAAATATCCAATAAATGTCGTTCCACTTCATGATTGTGTCCCACTTGTTGTTGATTCTTCACAAAATACCGTTTTATATCTTTATGTTTGAAGCCTGAAATGTGGCAAAAGTTCGCAAAGTTCAAGGGGGCCGAATACTTTCGCTAGGCACTGTATGTGTGTGTGTGTATATATATATATATATATATATATATATCTCTATCTAACTTACGGATGATCAACGGAAACAGGATGCACCTGAGCTCAATTTCTAGTCTCGTAGCAAAGGGTCTGAATACTTAGGTGAATAAGGTATTTCGTTGTTTAAAAAAAAAAACATTTGCAAGAAATGTTAAACTTTTTGCTTTATCATTATGGGGCATTGTGTGTAGATTGATGAGGAATTGGTTTTATTTCATCCATTTTTAGAATGAGGCTGTAATCTAACAATGGTGAAAAAGGAACGTGGTCTGAATTTCCAAAGGCACTGTATATATGTGAATGGTGAGTATGGACAGTATGTGAATAGAAATGTGTGTACAACTGTAGTTATATAGGGTGAGCCATGACTAGAATACACCTATATACATATAAAGTGGGTAAAACAGTTTGCAAACATTACTGAAGTGACATGTGTTCAATGACTATGTTGGGATGCAGTCTCTAAATTGCAGGGTTGGGTAACTGGTGGTAGCCGTTTAGTAACGGTGACTAAAGTTCAGGACCGTGTACTGGGCGGAGGCCAGCTAGTGGTGACTGTTTAACAGTCTGATTGCCAGGAGATAAGTGTTTCTCAGTCTCTCGGTCCAAGCTTTGATGCACCTGTAATGTCTGTGCACACACTCTCAAACTCTCTACAGGCAGGGCTTGATGCCAATGTTTTAGACAGGGTGACATTTTCCACCCTGCTCCCTGCCCCGCTCCCCCAGCAACTGGCTGCCTGTTTTTGACACTGCCCCAGAACACCAGAGCGTAATGAGGGCATTGTCCCTGCGGCTACAGTGCATTCAAAAAGTATTCAAACCCTTTGACTTTTTCCACATTTTATTACGTTACAGCCTCATTCTAAAATGAATTTAAAAATCATTATCAATTTACACAGAATAACCCATAATGACAAAGCAAAAACCTGTTTTAGATTTTTTTTGGAAATTAAAACAAATACCTTATTTACATGAGTATTCGGACCCTTTGCTATTAGGCTTGATGTTGAGCTCCGGTGCATCCTGTTTCCATTGATCATCCTTGATGTTTTTACAACTTGATTGGAGTCTACCTGTGGCAAATTCAATTGATTGGACATGATTTGGAAAGGCACATACCTGTCTATATAAGGTCCCACTGTTGACAGTTTGTCAGAGCAAAAACCAAGCCATTCGGTCAAAGGAATTGTCAGTAGAGCTCCGAGACAGGATTTTCTCGAGGCAAAGATCTGTGGAAGAGTACCAGATTTTTTTTGCAGCATTGAAGATCACCAAGAACACAGTGGCCTCAATCATTCTTAAATGGAAGAAGTTTGGAACCATAAAGACTCCTAGAGCTGGCCACCCGGCCAAAGTGAGCAATCGGTGGGAAAGGGCCTTGGTCAGGGATGTTACAAATAACCTGATGGTCACTCTGACAGAGCTCCAGAGTTCCTATGTTTAGATTGGACAACCATCTCTGCAGCACTCCACCAACCAGGCCTTTATGGTAGAGTGGACAAAAGGAAACCACTCCTCAGTAAAAGGCACATGACAGCCCACTTGGAGTTTACCATAAGGCACCTAAAGGACTCTCGAACCATGAGAAACAAGATTCTCTGGTCTGATGAAACACAAATTGAACGATTTGACCTGAATGCCAAGTGTCACGTCTGGAGGAAACCTGGCACCATCCCTATGGTGAGCCATGGTAACACCATTTGTGCTACTGGGATGTTTTTCATCAGCAGAGACTGGGAGACTAGACAGGATCGAGGGAAAGATGAACGGAGCAAAGTACAGAGAGATCCTTGATGAAAACCTGCTCCACAGCACTCAGGACCTCAGACCAAGGCGAAGATTCAGCTTCCAACAGGACAACAAACCTAAGCACACAAGCCAAGTTTTATTTTTTTATTTTACCTTTTATTTAACTAGGCAAGTCAGTTAAGAACAAGTTATTATTTTCAATAACTGCCTAGGAACAGTGGGTTAACTGCCTGTTCAGGGGCAGAACGACAGATTTGTACCTCGTCAGCTCGGATTTGAACTTGCAACCGGTGGCCCGTTCCTGTAGGTTCATGCTCTACAACATCCGCAGAGTACGACCCTGCCTCACACAGGAAGCGGCGCAGGTCCTAATCCAGGCACTTGTCATCTCCCGTCTGGACTACTGCAACTCGCTGTTGGCTGGGCTCCCTGCCTGTGCCATTAAACCCCTACAACTCATCCAGAACGCCGCAGCCCGTCTGGTGTTCAACCTTCCCAAGTTCTCCCACGTCACCCGCTCCTCCGCTCTCTCCACTGGCTTCCAGTTGAAGCTCGCATCCGCTACAAGACCATGGTGCTTGCCTACGGAGCTGTGAGGGGAATGGCACCTCAGTACCTCCAGGCTCTGATCAGGCCCTACACCCAAACAAGGGCACTGCGTTCATCCACCTCTGGCCTGCTCGCCTCCCTACCACTGAGGAAGTACAGTTCCTGCTCAGCCCAGTCAAAACTGTTCGCTGCTCTGGCCCCCAATGGTGGAACAAACTCCCTCACGACGCCAGGGAGTCAATCACCACCTTCCGGAGACACCTGAAACCCCACCTCTTTAAGGAATACCTAGGATAGGATAAGTAATCCTTCTCACCCCCCCTTTAAGATTTAGATGCACTATTGTAAAGTGACTGTTCCACTGGATCTCATAAGGTGAATGCACCAACTTGTAAGTCGCTCTGGATAAGAGCGTCTGCTAAATGACTTAAATGTAAAATGTAAATGTAACCTTTCGGTTATTAGTCCAACACTAACCACTAGGCTACCCTGCCGCAGTGGCTCAGGCAGAGCCTGGACTTTAACCCAATCGAACATCTATGAAGAGAACTGAAAATAGCTGTGCAGCATTCTTCTGCAGAGAAGAATAGGAGAAACTCCCCAAAAACATCTGTGCAACGCTTGTAGCGTCATACCCTAGAAGATTCAAGGCTGTAATCGCTGCCAAAGGTTCTTCAACAATACTCAGTAAAGGGTCTGAATAGTTATGTAAATTTGATGTCAGTTAAAAAAAACTAAAATATTTGCTGCCAAAAAAAACTGTTTTTGCTATGTCATTTTGTGTAGATCGATGAAGGGGGGAAAACTATTGAATCTATTTTAGAATAAGGCTGTAACGTAACAAAATGTGGAAATACTTTATAAAGGCACTGTGCGTGTATGCAAATCGGACCCCTTTATTATCTACACGGAGCAGAGCATTTCTAGAAGAGAGAGACCTTGGTAGTCCTGAGATTGTTCCAGTGATGACATCACTTCCTGACATTCTTAGTTGGGCTGTTTTCCTCTGGCCTAGGGAGATTCCTTTCCAGATATGCTTGTGTTCCTCTGGGGTTGTGGCTAGTTGCTGCTCGTCTGCAGTTTTGGGCGGCTGCCTTACATGATCCCTTTGTTTTATTCAGTGAAAGTTATTGCGTGGTCAGTAATGTGGTCTTATGGTCAGTAAAGTCTTTACTGAAATGTTAGCGGTATGGGTACTGAATTTCATCAAATCATGTTTGCTCTGTATCTTTCATCATGAGAGGAAATGTAAGACGGTCATCTGTTTTCTCCTGTGCACTGCCATTGTGCTAACTGGGCTCCCACTCTGGGAAGAGGGATAACTTTACAAGACCGAGAAATTATATTGAAACCCAACCATCGGACCTCTGCTAAAACTGACTCTGGTTGAGATAGAGAGTGAGTGAAAGGGAAAACTGGGCTGGCTAAATGGCATAGTAGTGATGTTGGCACTGCCCTGTGTGTCTCAACACATCATCCCCAGACATTGCAAAGAGAAACATTGGAGAATGAAACCTGAACACTCAAAAGAGAAAGCCGATCTGCTGAACTGGCATTTTGGGAATCTCCAACCAAATTCCTGGGAATCCAGGAATCCAAGGACGTTTCTCCCCTCCTCACACCAAAAAATACATTCCTTTCAGTCAGTCCAGCCCCTGAGAGTGAGAAACTTGGCTTGAAGTCTCTCTCCCAGACAGATCCAACGGTCTCTTGGCTTGTGCTCTGGCCTCCATACTGCTGTTCCCCCTCAGGCTTATCCATAGCGAGATCCTAGTGGTGACAGGCTTCTGTGTGGAGGTCAAGTTACTGAAAGGTGAGCTCTGGGCCCGGATCACTGGCCAGTCCATTCTGCACTGCGCTATATTGTGCTGCATTGCACTGTGAAGCTTTGTTCTGTATGTTGTTACTGTATGGTGCGTCACAGTACAGACGTGGATGTGGTGAGCCAGAGAGGAGCAGGCAGGCAGACGATGGGATGATGAGCTCAGGGAGTTACTTATTCATGAGTATTGAGCGATAGAAAAAAGCTGACGTGGGACAGACGCTCTCGGGAACATGAACATTTTCTCCTGCTCTGTCAGCTATGGCTGGTAGTTGTGTTAATTAGTAATAGTATTCTGCACTTTGATGGCACCAGTAACCTATATCATCACAACACTCAAAAGCGAGGAGCAAAGATTAACAGAAGTTCCTGAGTCAACAGGAGCCTTTGGAGTATTGGTCAAAGCTGTGTTTCTGCTATAAGACGGGAGCCAGTCTGTCCTGAGCCTAGCCATAAGTCCTCAGTTGTCTCCTCTTTTCATGAAGTCAACACAGTGGCTTATAGGAGACTGAGGCCTATTTATTTTAATGCTCAGATTATTCCGATGAATTCTACTTGTTTCTTAATGCAGCTCATAGCCTGCACGTTGTCTCATAGAAAGTTACTTTCAATAGCATTTTGCCTTGATGTTGTCATTGGTCGATTGAAACCTCTTTTTCTCAGACTGAAGAGGCTCTGGCTGTGTTCTGTGTTGTAAGGACTGGCTGTGTTCTGTGTTGTAAGGACTGGCTGTGTTCTGTGTTGTAAGGACTGGCTGTGTTCTGTGTTGTAAGGACTGGCTGTGTTCTGTGTTGTAAGGACTGGCTGTGTTGCTGTTTCCCAACTGACGCATTGCTGGCGCTAAACACCACTATATATTGGGCCAGAATCAAGCTCTTCTTTGGCTCTGGACCACATTCAGCATATTGTGATATCTCTGCCGCAGAGAGAGAATACTATCACTTTGAGATTAAGCAGTGAGCGGAGAATGAAAACACAAGCTGTCCTCGTAGTACACAGGCTGTCCTGGGAGGAGAGGAGGCTTTGCTCCCAGGCTCACAATGTTGAGTTCAAACTGCCTTGAGTTATATAAAACATCAGTTAGGTCCAGCAGTGCAGCTATGCCAGGGGACCCATATGGGAATGGGCTAGTGTTAGTAAACAGGCTTGTCTCAGGGGAAATGGCACAGCACCAACAACTGAAGTTCCATTCACAGGGTGTCTTAGTTCAATCAATCTGTGAAACAAACCTTGCTGCTGTAACAACATATATAAATTCTATTTTTTGCGACCTGCTTATTTTTTTTTTCATCAAGGCCCCCCCCGGCATTATTGCTTTATTGCAAGGTTGTTACCCGGCGTCGTCATAGTAGTCACAGGGTTGCTGAGCTCAGTCCATTTGAAATATTATTTTGGGGACTTGAGGTTCTTGTGGTTTTCTTCCTATCCCCTTATTTTGCCTCTTCACACTGTAAATACCTTACCATCTCATGTTGCTGTCATGGCACAAACCATGTGATCGTGGTCTGTCCGACTCTTTGCGTGCGTATGCTGCCCTGATTTTCCTTTTAGCATTGTTTTGTATGCAAGCTGCTGCTGTCGGTATGAATTCAGGTAGACCACACCTGTATCAGGGACTGAGTTGAACTTGCTTAGTTGAGGAAGTGTGGCTGCTATATACTGTAGCCTACATGCAGACATGCCGTCACCTGCTGGATGAGTCGGGTGCTTTTACAACCATTTCACTCATGTCATAACTCTGATCAGGCCATCCCTGGAGGTTAAGAGTGTCGAGCGGTGTTGTTGAGGGACAAAACACAGGCTTAGCGTTGTACTCAGCTGTGTCTGCTCTGTGCACAGCATACCCGATGTGATGGTTGATAGGGTCCTCATCTGAACTTGCTATGCAATCAGGAGGAGAGAAGCTATCATAGAAATATTCTGACTTTGTTAATGTCATTCTTTATGGTTATGATACTTATCACTGTCATGCTCTAACAGTACCGTGGGCCTGTAAGAGTTGGTGGCTGGCAGACAGTCGCGTGGAGTCCTATTGTTTTTCCACTTGAGCAGAGCACCAGTCTCCTGGTAAAGTCATTTCCTTGGGAGGCATGCTGCAGGGGCTCGGGATTGTGCTCACTGTACCCTGAGTAATCCCTAGCTGTGTCCATTACGCGCGCACACACATTGACAGAATATGACGTACATCAACTAACTCCGTCTCATGTAGTTTGTCATGAACTATTTATTTGCATATGTAGAGGAATGGGATCATAATAAAAAACAATCTAATCTGTTTGGGTTTGGAAGAAATCAGAACGTGGAGGGTAAGGAGGAGCTGTTTTACCTGCTGACATTAATGGAAGGTAGGACACCCCGTCTGACCCGATCTTTCTAAACCTCTTTTGTTTCTAAACCTCTTTTGGTGTAATGATCTGACCATCCGCAATCGTGTCCGTAAATTGACTCTTGATAGTCAGATTAGATGATATGTCGTAAAAGGGAAAGAAGGAAGTTGGCAATAGGTTTAGCTACCTAAGGATCTTCCTGCATTTTTATGGACAAAGAAACCGGTAGATCAGCATGCACGTCCTCTTTCGCTCTCAAACTATGGGCAGAACGTGCATTGACGTTAAATCGCTTTCCTACCCTCACTCTCCTTGTGAGATGTGCACATGTTAGGCTTGGTAGCAGAAGACATCACCATTGAGCTAGTTAACAAAGTAGCTATAAACAGCAGCCAGCAAGTGATATGAGCGATGGAGAGAGATGTGAAAGGAAATGGAGTTACAGCCTCGCTCTATCCTATCGTAGCAGTAGGCTCATTTCTTGACACATAGCTGAACTAGCCAATGGAGTGGTTTTAATTTTTTTTGTCCTGGCAGCTGAGTAAAAAAAAAAGGTGATGCATTTTCAAATATATTGATATTGAATATTGGTCTAAAATATCGGCCTCCTTGACCCTCAAATCGGTATTGGCATCGGCCCAAAAAATGTGATCTTTCTCTAATGTCAACAATCATTAACTCAACCAAAGGAGTTTTTCTGTTGGTTTACTGTGTGAAAAGACCGAGGACAATTAAGCAGAAGTGAGAATAATTGGTTCTTGTTGTTATTGGAGGCACAAGGCCTCCTTCTCTGTTCTCCATTCCCCCCCATAGGTTGTCATGAGTACAGGACCCTGACATGTGCTCGGCATTTAAGCTCTGGAGAGCCTGAAATGGCAAAAGAGGAGAAATGATTTCCATCCAGGCAGCTGAGTGAGCCGTGTGAATGAGAATGTAGCAGCAGCAGGGGCCTGGCCGCTCAGGCAGACCTGGTCACAGTCGATGCTCCAGAAAATACTTTTTAGCCCCTTGTTTTTTCTTCTCTCTCTGTCCTCTTTCGCTCTTTCTCTGTGTCTGTGTGTTGGTGTGAAACGGTTGCGAACATCTCATTTGGCATGCTTTGCCTCGTCACAGGATGTACTTCTGGAATGGTTGTCAATTCCGTATCTGTTGTTGATTTTATAGATCCTACAGGGTACGGATACTTACATGTTCATGATTATTTTTTTACATGAGCAACACATCTTTGTCCCTGAGCCAGAGGAAGGTAAAGTTATGGTATTAGTCATAGTATTAGACCATGATCTGTGCTCACATTTTCTGAGAATGGGTTTCATGTATGGTTTAACAGGCCCATGGATTTGACTGTAGCTTGCACATTCTTTTTCTCCTCCCTCCCTGTGTGCATATGGACTGAGTCTGTGAAGCGTCTGTGAAGCGTCAGTGAGGAGGGATCCGTTGGGACGGCCTGCTTATTGTTCTCTCACAGGGGAAGTGTGTTGGCTGGAGTCCACCAGTCAGTCTCTGTGGGTCTGTCTAGGTCCTAAGCCAATCCTGAACACAGCCTCGCTCCCAGGCAGGGAACAAGCCATGGGAGAGATTGAGACACCCCTTCCCCTCTCTCTCTACTTTTCTTCTTCTCTCCCTTTCTCCCCTTCTCCTCCAGCACAGCTCAAACATGCGGAGAGGAGACGACACCAGAGCTCTCTTCAGACAGACCACTTCAGGGTGAAACTGGAATCCATCCCTCGTTCTCTTTCCCTCTATATTATCCCCCTCTCTTTCCCTCTATTGTCCCCCTCTCTTTCCCTCTATTATCCCCCTCTCTTTCCCTCTATATTATTCCCCCTCTCTTTCCCTCTATATTATCCCCCTCTTTCCCTCGGTATCCCAGAACACAGCATGGGAGTTACTCACCTCACCTGACTCAGGTCTGGGCTGTGTATATATCTTTGGTGGGGATGATACTGACAGTTTCTCACCACCTATTCTCAGCCTCCAAACAAGCTCTGAAGTAGGAAGGTTAGCCCTCAGGTGAAATCAAAGGCTGTCAGTATGCGGAGTCTGACTGACTTTGGTATGGCTCCACTGTTCGCTCCTAAACCTACCTAGCTGTACTGTACAGTATCCAGATGTTCTTACCGTCCTTAAGGGGGTGCCTAAAAACCGTGCATAAAATCCCATTGGTTGTCTATTACCAGAATGCAAAGAAAATTAGCACAAGTATGAATGAATTTCCATGGAGTTACATTTTTAAGTCATTAAGTCATTTTTGGTGAGTTGGACATTTTACAAGCGAATGTGAATGAGAGATACTGCGCAAATGAACAAGGTTTTGACACATGCTTGGCTGAAGGAAAAACTCTTCTGTTAGCTTCATTGTCATCAGATAACATTTTCTGCCTAAATGTGTTGCACTGATGTATTTTCTGTGAAGGAAAACTATAGTTGCATGTCCCTGATCACGCTAATGAAGCAAAAAAAAAAAACATTTTACATTTTACAAACATTGACGCGACCCCTGTCAATGCAAAGCTGAACTAACCTGCTCCTGCTTTCTCCCGTTCTGCTATTTACAAACAAACACATGACTGGCGCAACTGTTCTGGGGTACTATGGTAACCTTCATAATGTAAAATAATAATGTGACGTGTAGGGCTGACCCCATTTAGTCAACTGGTGGATTGTTTGTTAGTCGACCGAGATTTCATTAGTCGGGCAGTAGCTAAACATTTAAATCTAAAATCATGGTGTACAAGACACCCGTCTGAGTGGACTGATTCATTGTGGAAGACATGGGGATGGCACAGTCCATCACTCTAAGACGTGATATTGAAAATGTATATGGTTGTATTACGTAAGATGAATTGTTATTATTTATATAACAAATGTGCTTTCTCCTGCGTTGGATAGTGAACGCTCTTCGCAGTTCAGAAACGCATCAGTGCGCTGTTGAATTGGCAACTTTTCATTAGAGGTCGACCGATTTAATCGGAATGGCCGATTTAATTAGGGCCGATTTCAAGTTTTCATAACAACCGGTGATTTTGGACACCGATTTTGCCGATTTTACTTTTTATTTATTTAACTAGGCAAGTCGGTTAAGAACACATTCTTATTTTCAATGACGGCCTAGGAACCGTGGGTTAACTGCCTCGTTCAGGGGCAGAATGACAGATTTTCACCTTGTCAGCTCGGGGGATCCAATCTTGCAACCTTACAGTTAACTAGTCCAACGCAATAACGACCTGCCTCTCTATCATTGCACTCCATAAGGAGACTTGCCTGTTACGCGAATGCAGTAAGTCAAGCAAAGTTGCTAGCTAGCATTAAACTTATCTTATAAAAATCCATTATAATCACTAGTTAACTACACATGGTTGATGATATTACTAGATATTATCTTGCGTGTCCTGCGTTGCATATAATCTGACTGACTGAGCATACAAGTATCTAAGTATTTGACTGAGCGGTGGTAGGCAGAAGCAGATGCGTAAACATTCATTTAAACACGCACTTTCGTGCGTTTTGCCAGCAGCTCTTCGTTATGCGTTAAGCATTGCGCTGTTTATGACTTCAAGCCTATCAACTCTCGAGATGAGGCTGGTGTAACCGATGTGAAATGGCTGGCTAGTTAGCGTGCGCTAATAGCGTTTCAAACATCACTCGCTCTGAGCCTAGGAGTGTTTAAAAAAAATATATATATTAAAAATATATATAAATAAGTGGTTGTTTCCGTTGCTCTGCATGGGTAACGCTGCTGCTTCGAGGGTGGCTGTTGTCGTTGTGTTCCTGGTTCGAGCCCAGGGAGGAGTGAGGAGAGGGACGGAAGCTATACTGTTACACTGGCAATACTAAAGTGCCTATAAGAATGCCTATAAGAACATCCAATAGTCAAAGGTTAATGAAATACAAATGATATAGAGGGAAATAGTCCTATAATTCCTATAATAACTACAACCTAAAACTTCTTACCTGGGAATATTGGAGACTCATGTTAAAAGGAACCACCAGCTTTCACATGTTCTCCTATTCTGAGCAAGGAACTAAAACGTTAGCTTTTTTACATGGCACATATTGCACTTTTACTTTCTTCTCTAACACTTTGTTTTCATTATTTAAACCAAATTGTTTGTTTATTTCAGGCTAAATTGATTCTACTAATGTATTATATTAAGTTAAAATAAGTGTTCATTCAGTATTGTTGTAATTGTCATTATTACAAATAAATAAATGTTAAATTGGCCGATTTTAATCGGTATCAGCTTTTTTTTGGTCGTCCAATAATCGGTATCGGCGTTGAAAAATCATAATCGGTCGACCTTTTCTTTTCATAGACCATGTTGCTATGTGAATAATAACAAAGTTGACCACCCTATTGGTGTTGAAAACAGTGAGTGGAGGCAGCAGCGGTGTTCGGAGACGAGAAACAGGCCTTGTCTTAATTGTAAAGAAAAATAAAGTGAGGAGGGTTTTAATTGTAAAGAAAAATAAAGTGAGGAGGAAACCCTAACTGTTAAATGTGCCTGGCTTTATAAATCATCCATATTTACCTACAGAAATAAGACAGATCCTGATTCTGTTGCCTGTTTTGAGTATTTGTTTAACACCCTACAGGATTCCGTGGGCACCAAGCCTCACACAACCACAATATCGGGTAAACAATTTCACAAATTTGGCTGTTTTTAATCTTTGCCATTCTGTAATGAAGGCTTTACAGTCTCTGGTATTATTTATAATTGATTTAGTGTTTACACTGTTCCAAATTGTCAAATTATATTTATAATAATGATAACCCTCCCTTTTCTCGTTATTATTATTATGATCATTATAATAATAAGTATAACCACCATTGAGCTGTAGGCCTAAGAGCGTGTCCTGTTTAGTTTTAATGCCTATATTTCAATATTTATAGAGGCTACTGTATCAATCATTCATTCATTTGACATCACATAGCATACGAGTCATTCATGATTTGAAATGCAATCAAGCATTTTAGTTTTAAAATACAATAAAGCGACCCTTGAATAATTAGTGTAAAGAATAAATCATTCTGTTTCAGAAATTGCATTCACGAATGTATGCGACTGTTTTTAGTCTTTGCTGTAATAAAGGCTTTAGCGTTTTTATTTTTTACAACTCTCTTGTACGCTTAATTTATTTATTATTGTTTACGTACCAATCGTTCAGGAAAATTATATTGTAATCTAACAGCACAAGTTTGGTACACATAATATGCACGCAGCACTTGCTCCTTGCCTTTTCTTGATCTTCCAGTGTTTTCCACAACTAGTCAAATTTATTCCACACATCTGACTTCCCCTTTACCTCCTGAGCAACCAGTAAACATTCCCCCGTTTTTTTGTCATGTTCTCTGCATCCATTTTGCTGTCACGTGGTACGGCATTCAGTTTGTTATAACCAATTTATTGATGTGATCATGCTATAGGTCAACATGTGATGCATACATGTGTCACGTAAAGAGAGCAATGGTTGAGGGAATAGGGATTTTTTTTTCCTAAACAAATTAATGATTTTGGTAGCAGTAATGTTCAGTCAGTAATGGCTATAATTATGTTGCAGCTTCAACCACGCAATAAACACTTGATGTTTTGTGGTGGTCACTGCAGCAGGAAGGAGAGACGATGGGGGCGAGTCACAGTCAGTGGCTGTCCTTTTTTAGCACAGCGAGTCTGAGCCCAGCGCTGCACAGTGAAATCAATTGCGGTCGTACTCCCTCTAGTTATTTGTCTTAATTATTTCATAAAACGGTGTGCTTAAAGCATCAGACAAGCTTAGTGCATATAGTTGATTTGACTTAAAACACACAATGTGTCTATATATGGAAAAATACACTTTTAAAAAATTTCAGCCAAGAGGGTCACATGAGGAGAGGTTGTCAGCTGTGTTGACTGGTGTGGTTTCAACATTTTCCTCTCAGCCCAACACTGTTATAAGGCATCTCTCGAAACGATACAACGTTGACCTTGTATGGATATTCATCTCAGGCTGCTTAAAGCATCTAAAATATACTGTAAAGCCTGTTCTGCCTTAAAGGGACATTTAAAAATAAAAATAAAAATCCACTTCATATTCATCATCTCTAGCAGCACCCCAAAATCAACATATGTGAGAATGGAGCAGTTCTATGTTTTGTAGTCAAAAATATAGAGAAAGATGACTTTCCAACGACAACATATTTGTAGGCAATTCATATGCGATGCGTACTCACAATTGGTCAAAATCACACGATGCGCACTGATGTCATTGGAAACACTTATCTACCTATGTATTTTTTTTTACTACAAAACATAGAAACGCACCAGGTTCATATATGTGGATGTTGGGGTGCTGCTGGAGATGATGAATATGAAGTTGAAAAATGGTAAAGTTTCCGTTTAACTCTCGAAACGATAGGTTACCGGTTCTTCTCTTAGGCACCTTGGAATTCTCATCTGTAGAAGTATGGAGTATCTAGTCTGTATGCCTGTGCTGTGTGTCTGTATGCCTGTGCTGTGTGTCTGTATGCCTGTGCTGTGTGTCTGTAGCTTTCCTATCATTTGACATACTCTTGATAGTACCCAGTGTGATCATTGAGGAAGTACAGCCTAGCACAGGAATAGTGACTCAACATGTGCTTGTTATTCAATGTCAGAAGACTGGGTTCTCATTCATGCCTCGTTTAATTTAATCCATCATATGCATGCCACTGTAAGCACTCATATAGTCATCTCTCTCCAACCCTAACGTCTCTCTTTCTCCCTCTTTTCTCCATCCCTCTCTCTCAGGACCAGTTTGAAAACCTTGACAAGCATACTCAATGGGGGATCGACTTCCTAGAGAGGTATGCAAAGTTTGTCAAGGAAAGGCTGGAGATTGAACAGACCTATGCAAAACAGTTAAGGTAAGAATGTGGCTTTTATCGTTCAGTTCCATAGAACTGTTTTTGAGGGGTTTTGCCTATACTTTACATCATTAATTGAATGAGTATTCTGTGTAGAATATGGTATTCTGTGTTATAGATGTAGACGTACAGTGGGGCAAAAACGTATTTAGTCATCCACCAATTGTGCAAGTTCTCCCACTTAAAAATATGAGAGAGGCCTGTAATTTTCATCATAGGTACACTTCAACTATGACAGACAAAATGAGAAAAAAAATCCAGAAAATCTCATTAAAAAAATCCTACAATGAATTGATTTGCAAATTATGGTGGAAAATAAGTATTTGGTCACCGACAAACAAGCAAGATTTCTGTCTCTCACAGAGCTGTAACTTCTTCTTTAAGAGGCTCCTCTGTCCTCTACGCGTTACCTGTATTAATGGCACCTGTTTGAACTTCTTATAGGTATAAAAGACACCTGTCCACAACTTCAAACAGTCACACTCCAAACTCCACTATGGCCAAGACTAAAGAGCTGTCAAAGACACCAGAAACAAAATTGTAGACCTGCACCAGGCTGGGAAGACTGAATCTGCAATAGGTACGCAGCTTGGTTTGAAGAAATCAAGTGTGGGAGCAATTATTAGGAAATGGAAGACATACAAAAGCGTCTGCTAAATGGCATATATATATATATATATACACACACACACACAAGACCACTGATAATCTCTCTCGATCAGGGGCTCCACGCAAGATCTCACCCCGTGGGGTCAAAATGGTCACAAAATGATCAACAGTGAGCAAAAATCCCAGAACCACATGGGTGACCTAGTGAATGACCTGCAGAGAGCTGGGTCCAAAGTAACAAAGCCTACCATCAGTAACACACTACGCCTGCCAGGGACTTAAATCCTGCAGTGCCAGACGTGTCCCCCTGCTTAAGCCAGTACATGTCCAGGCCCGTCTGAAGTTTGCTAGAGAGCATTTGAATGATCCAGAAGAAGATTGGGAGAATGTCATATGGTCAGATGAAACCAAAATATAACTTTTTGGTAAAAACTCAACTCGTCGTGTTTGGAGGACAAAGAATGCTGAGTTGCATCCAAAGAACACCATACCTACTGGGGGGTGGAAACATCATGCTTTGGGGCTGTTTTTCTGCAAAGGGACCAGGACGACTGATCCGTGTAAAGGAAAGAATGAATAGGGCCATGTATCGTGAGATTTTGAGTGAAAACCTCCTTCCATCAGCAAGGGCATTGAAGATGAAACGTGGCTGGGTCTTTCAGCATGACAATGATCCCAAACACACCGCCCGGGCAACGAAGAAGTGGCTTCGTAAGACGCATTTCAATGTCCTGGAGTGGCCTAGCCAGTCTCCAGATCTCAACCCCATAGAAAATCTTTGGAGGGAGTTGAAAGTCTGTGTTGCCCAGCAACAGCCCCAAAACATCACTGCTCTAGAGGAGATCTACATGGAGGAATGGGCCAAAATACCAGCAACAGTGTGTGAAAACCTTGTGAAGACTTACAGAAAACGTTTGACCTCTGTCATTGCCAACAAAGGTTAATATAACAAAGTATTGAGAAACTTTTGTTATTGACCAAATACTTATTTTCCACCATAATTTGCAAATTAATTCATTAAAATTCCTACAATATGATTTTCTGGATTTTTTTTTCTCATTTTGTCTGTCATAGTTGAAGTGTACCTATGATGAAAATTACAGGCATCTCATCTTTTTAAGTGTGAGAACTTGCACAATTGGTGGCTGACTAAATACTTTTTTGCCCCACTGTATATTTGACATGGATGCATTAGTACTGTATATTAACCTTCAATATGCTAATCATCTAATATCAATGTAGAATTACCGGTACTGAAATAATGACTAGGATAATTATCAAATGATGTGATTTGATGAGTATCTAAAAGTGTCCACTCAGCCTGAACAATAGGGCCAGCTCAGCCCAATCTGACATGGTTGTGCTGCCATTAATAGATTTTTGGAGGGCCACAAATCAATATAATAGATATCTAGGAGGTGGCTACTGGCCAGTCTCGAGACAGTAGAGGAGTAGGCAGATGCCAACGCCCCTCCAATGGGAACGCTGGAGTTTGTTACAGATGTAAACCCATTTATATGCTGTTGGATTGCACCCTCAAGGCTGTATCCTCCCTGACAACCATGTTATCACCTTTGGAGCAAATCTACCAAGGAGAAGAAAAAAAACAACAACAAAGAGTTCTAAAACGACGAGTTATTGAGTTTGTGAGACCACTGGTTTGACAAGATGAGGAAGATGTAGGCTAGGTTGGTAAACCATAGGTGATCCCGCACTGATCAGATGCATATAGGTACATTCTAGCCCACATAAAATGCAACCTGCCGTAAGTATCTCTGTTAGTATGATTTAGAAACTGTGCAGTCCCCATGGAGCGGTGGTCATCCCTGGAGCTGTGGTCGTAACGTAGAAACTCCAGCTGTGGCCTCTGCACCCCCACCAGGCTCCACCCCCCCCTCCTCCTCCTTTGGGTGTTGCCTAGTTACAGCACCAATATGCTGAGGATTATTTTATTTTAAAGAAATGCGTCTGAATGACGACTAAACTGGGAATGTTTAGTCACGGCGTGTGTCACCCAGTGAATATCCAGCTATGAATCATGGGCTGAAGAAGAGCTTTGTGATTTCGCCCTCATGCATTCTTAAAACATGTGCATTACATGCTGATCTGCTTCACGCTGCTACCATTTTCAGCACTCCTCCTCTCTACCGTTTCTGTGGACGTATTTCTCCCCAGTCTCTGACTCCCTAGAGTGTGTGTGTGTGTGTGTGTGTGTGTGTGTGTGTGTGTGTGTGTGTGTGTGTGTGTGTGTGTGTGTGTGTGTGTGTGTGTGTGTGTGTGTGTGTGTGTGTGTGTTTAGCCACTCCCAGGACTGGGAAACCGAGTGCTGTTTGGTGTAAGCCCCTTCATTAGTTGGTCTCAGTGGGGACTGATTGGAGGAGGGGGCAGGGCGGCGGCAAGTTCTGAAAACCTCTCTGTATTCCTCCTCTATTCATCCCTAAAGAGCGAGTGGAACCTGAGCACTGCATGCCTGAAGAGCACCACAGCACAGCCCCACACTACAGAAGCCCCTCTCCAGAGGGACTACTTTATCAAAGACAACCATGTCTTTTGTGTTGCTCCTCCTGCATGTGTTCTGTAGGGAACAACCGAGGAGAGTGCAGGAATATCACACAGTACCAGGTTATCTGTGTCGGTCTGACCTACTTTTATCTAGTCTCTCTCTGAGGAGCGTCTGAATGCGAGAAACTCAGCCAATCATTTTATCATATTCACATACAGAAGGAAATACTGAAATAAAGAAAGAGCTGTAATTTTGGTTAATGTGCTCCTGTCTTGGGGAGTAAAAAAGGCAGCGTTCTGTCTGTCTCACTCTCATCTGTCTCTGACCATATGTATCCTCTCTCCTCACAGGAACCTGGTTAAGAAGTACTGTCCCAAGCGCTCCAAAGATGATGAACCTAGGTGAGTAGATTAGACCCATTTGTATTAAATGGTTGACAACCTGTGAACGGTATCAGCTTTATGCCACACACACTGGGCCTTTCCACTAAGACCGGTCACCAAAAACACAGACTGCCATGGCAACACAGCACTTTTTAAATGTTTAATTGCTTCCATAAAATAGAGTAACAAGTCAGCAAGAGTTAGCAAGTCCTACAGCTGTGTAGGATATCTGACTCTGACGTAGACATTATTGGCTGCTATCGCACAGGAATGATATCAAAGGTCTGTGAGTGAGGGAGAGACTGAGGGAAGGAGGGAGAGACTGAGGGAAGGAGGGAGAGACTGAGGGAAGGAGGGAGAGACTGATGGAAGGAGGGAGAGACTGAGGGAAGGAGGGAGAGACTGAGGGAAGGAGGGAGAGACTGAGGGAAGGAGGGAGAGACTGAGGGAAGGAGGGAGAGACTGAGGGAAGGAGGGAGAGACTGAGGGAAGGAGGGAGAGACTGAGGGAAGGAGGGAGAGACTGAGGGAAGGAGGGAGAGACTGAGGGAAGGAGGGAGAGACTGAGGGAGGGAGGGAGAGACTGAGGGAGGGAGGGAGGGAGAGACTGAGGGAAGGAGGGAGGGAGAGACTGAGGGAAGGAGGGAGGGAGAGACTGAGGGAAGGAGGGAGGGAGAGACTGAGGGAAGGAGGGAGGGAGAGACTGAGGGAAGGAGGGAGGGAGAGACTGACTGACTGAGGGAAGGAGGGAGAGAGAGAGACTGACTGAGGGAAGGAGGGAGGGAGAGACTGACTGAGGGAGGGAGGGAGGGAGGGAGAGACTGACTGACTGAGGGAGGGAGAGACTGACTGACTGAGGGAGGACAGACTGACTGAGGGAGGGAGAGACTGACTGACTGAGGGAGGGAGAGACTTACTGAGGGAAGGAGGGAGAGACTGACTGAGGGAAGGAGGGAGAGACTGACTGAGGGAGGGAGGGAGAGACTGACTGAGGGAGGGAGGGAGAGACTGCCTGAGGGAGGGAGGGAGAGACTGCCTGAGGGAGGGAGGGAGAGACTGACTGAGGGAGGGAGGGAGAGACTGACTGAGGGAGGGAGGGAGAGACTGCCTGAGGGAGGGAGGGAGAGACTGACTGAGGGAGGGAGGGAGGGAGAGACTGACTGAGGGAGGGAGGGAGGGAGGGAGAGACTGACGGAGGGAAGGAGGGAGGGAGAGACTGACTGAGGGAAGGAGGGAGGGAGGGAGAGACTGACTGAGGGAGGGAGGGAGGGAGGGAGAGGGAGGGAGAGACTGAGGGAGGGAGAGACTGAGGGAGGGAGAGACTGACTGAGGGAGGAGTGACTGACTGAGGGAGGGAGAGACTGACTGAGGGAGGGAGGGAGGGGGAGAGACTGACTGAGGGAGGGAGGAGAGACTGACTGAGGGAGGGAGGGAGAGACTGACTGAGGGAGGGAGGGAGAGACTGACTGAGGGAGGGAGAGACTGACTGAGGGAGGGAGAGACTGACTGAGGGAGGGAGTGACTGACTGAGGGAGGGAGAGACTGACTGAGGGAGGGAGAGACTGAGGGAAGGAGGGAGGGAGAGACTGAGGGAAGGAGGGAGGGACAGACTGAGGGAAGGATGGAGGGAGAGACTGAGGGAAGGAGGGAGGGAGAGACTGACTGACTGAGGGAAGGAGGGAGAGAGAGAGACTGAGGGAAGGAGGGAGGGAGAGACTGAGGGAAGGAGGGAGGGAGAGACTGACTGACTGAGGGAAGGAGGGAGAGAGAGACTGACTGAGGGAAGGAGGGAGAGACTGACTGAGGGAGAGGAGGGAGGGAGGGAGAGACTGACTGAGGGAAGGAGGGAGAGACTGACTGAGGGAAGGAGGGAGAGACTGACTGAGGGAAGGAGGGAGAGACTGACTGAGGGAGGGAGGGAGAGACTGACTGAGGGAGGGAGGGAGAGACTGACTGAGGGAGGGAGGGAGAGACTGACTGAGGGAGGGAGGGAGAGACTGACTGAGGGAGGGAGGGAGAGACTGACTGAGGGAGGGAGGGAGAGACTGACTGAGGGAGACTGACTGGAGGGAGACTGACTGAGGGAGGGAGAGACTGACTGAGGGAGGGAGAGACTGACTGAGGGAGGGAGAGACTGACTGAGGGAGGGAGAGACTGAGGGAAGGAGGGAGGGAGAGACTGAGGGAAGGAGGGAGGGAGAGACTGAGGGAAGGATGGAGGGAGAGACTGAGGGAAGGAGGGAGGGAGAGACTGACTGACTGAGGGAAGGAGGGAGAGAGAGAGACTGAGGGAAGGAGGGAGGGAGAGACTGAGGGAAGGAGGGAGGGAGAGACTGACTGAGGGAGGGAGGAGGGAGGGAGAGACTGACTGACTGAGGGAGGGAGAGACTGACTGAGGGAGGGAGAGACTGACTGAGGAAGGAGGGAGAGACTGACTGAGGGAGGGAGGGAGAGACTGACTGAGGGAAGGAGGGAGAGACTGACTGAGGGAAGGAGGGAGAGACTGACTGAGGGAGGAGGGAGAGACTGACTGAGGGAGGGAGGGAGAGACTGACTGAGGGAGGGAGGGAGAGACTGACTGAGGGAGGGAGGGAGAGACTGACTGAGGGAGGGAGGGAGAGACTGACTGAGGGAGGGAGGGAGAGACTGACTGAGGGAGGGAGGGAGAGACTGACTGAGGAGGGAGGGAGAGACTGACGGAGGGAGGGGAGGGAGAGACTGACTGAGGGAGGGAGGGAGGGAGAGACTGAGGGAGGGAGAGACTGAGGGAGGGAGAGACTGACTGAGGGAGGGAGAGACTGACTGAGGAGGGAGAGACTGAGGGAGGGAGTGACTGAGGGAGGGAGAGACTGACTGAGGGAGGGAGAGACTGACTGAGGGAGGGAGAGACTGACTGAGGAGGGAGAGACTGACTGAGGGAAGGAGGGAGGGAGGGAGAGACTGACTGAGGGGAGGGAGGGAGAGACTGACTGAGGGGAGGGAGGGAGAGACTGAGGGAGGGAGGGAGGGAGGGAGGGAGAGACTGAGGGAAGGAGGGAGGGAGAGACTGACTGAGGGAGGGAGGGAGAGACTGACTGAGGGAAGGAGGGAGAGACTGACTGAGGGGAAGGAGGGAGGGAGGGAGAGACTGACTGAGGGGAGGGAGGGAGAGACTGACTGAGGGGAGGGAGGGAGAGACTGACTGAGGGGAGGGAGGGAGAGACTGACTGAGGGGAGGGAGGGAGAGACTGAGGGAAGGAGGGAGGGAGAGACTGAGGGAAGGAGGGAGGGAGAGACTGAGGGAAGGAGGGAAGGAGGGAGAGAGAGAGACTGACTGAGGGAAGGAGGGAGGGAGGGAGAGACTGACTGAGGGAAGGAGGGAGAGACTGACTGAGGGAGGGAGGAGGAGGGAGGGAGAGACTGACTGAGGGAGGGAGAGACTGACTGAGGGAGGAAGGAGAGACTGACTGAGGGAAGGAGGGAGAGACTGACTGAGGGAGGGAGGGAGAGACTGCCTGAGGGAGGGAGGGAGAGACTGACTGAGGGAGGGAGGGAGGGAGGGAGGGAGAGACTGACGGAGGGAAGGAGGGAGGGAGAGACTGACTGAGGGAAGGAGGGAGGGAGGGAGAGACTGACTGAGGGAAGGAGGGAGGGAGGGAGGGAGAGACTGAGGGAGGGAGAGACTGAGGGAGGGAGAGACTGACTGAGGGAGGGAGTGACTGAGGGAGGGAGAGACTGACTGAGGGAGGGAGAGACTGACTGAGGGAGGGACTGACTGAGGGAGGGAGAGACTGACTGAGGGAGGGAGAGACTGACTGAGGGAGGGAGAGACTGACTGAGGGAGGGAGAGACTGACTGAGGGAAGGAGGGAGGGAGGGAGAGACTGACTGAGGGGAGGGAGGGAGAGACTGACTGAGGGAGGGAGGGAGAGACTGACTGAGGGAGGGAGGGAGAGACTGACTGAGGGAAGGAGGGAGGGAGAGACTGACGGAGGGAGGGAGGGAGAGAGAGACTGACGGAGGGAGGGAGGGAGAGACTGACTGAGGGAAGGAGGGAGGGAGAGACTGACTGAGGGAAGGAGGGAGGGAGAGACTGACGGAGGGAGGGAGGGAGAGTGACTGAGGGAAGGAGGGAGAGACTGACTGAGGGAAGGAGGGAGGGAGAGTGACTGAGGGAAGGAGGGAGAGACTGACGGAGGGAGGGAGAGTGACTGAGGGAAGGAGGGAGGGAGAGTGACTGAGGGAAGGAGGGAGGGAGGGAGAGACTGACTGAGGGAAGGAGGGAGGGAGGGAGAGACTGACGGAGGGAGGGAGGGAGAGACTGACTGAGGGAAGGAGGGAGGGAGAGTGACTGAGGGAAGGAGGGAGAGACTGACTGAGGGAAGGAGGGAGAGACTGACTGAGGGAAGGAGGGAGGGAGAGTGACTGAGGAAGGAGGGAGGGAGAGTGACTGAGGGAAGGAGGGAGGGAGGGAGAGACTGACTGAGGGAAGGAGGGAGGGAGGGAGAGACTGACTGAGGGAAGGAGGGAGGGAGGGAGAGACTGACTGAGGGAAGGAGGGAGGGAGGGAGAGACTGACTGAGGGAAGGAGGGAGGGAGAGACGGACTGAGGGAAGGAGGGAGGGAGAGACGGAGGGAGGGAGAGACTGACTGAGGGAAGGAGGGAGGGAGAGACTGACTGAGGGAAGGAGGGACTGACTGAGGGAAGGAGGGAGGGAGAGACCGACTGACGGAGGGAGGGAGGGAGGGAGAGAGAGACTGACGGAGGGAGGGAGGGAGGGAGAGACTGACTGAGGGAAGGAGGGAGGGAGGGAGAGACTGACTGAGGGAAGGAGGGAGGGAGGAGAGACTGACTGAGGGAAGGAGGGAGGGAGGGAGACTGACTGAGGGAAGGAGGGAGGGAGGGAGAGTGACTGAGGGAAGGAGGGAGGGAGGGAGAGACTGACTGAGGGAAGGAGGGAGGGAGGGAGAGTGACTGAGGGAAGGAGGGAGGGAGGGAGAGTGACTGAGGGAAGGAGGGAGGGAGGGAGAGTGACTGACTGAGGGAAGGAGGGAGGGAGGGAGAGACTGACTGAGGGAAGGAGGGAGGGAGGGAGAGACTGACTGAGGGAAGGAGGGAGGGAGGGAGAGACGGACTGAGGGAAGGAGGGAGGGAGGGAGGGAGAGACGGACTGAGGGAAGGAGGGAGGGAGGGAGGGAGAGACGGACTGAGGGAAGGAGGGAGGGCTCCCATTTGCCTCAGCCTCACAGCACTGATATTTGGGACACCACCCTCTGAATTCTCTGAAACTCTTCCCCTAATTAATTAAATTATCCCTACATCATTTGGCCCTGTGTGCTAAAACTGGTGCTGTAACAGGACAGGGAGAGGACAAGGGAGGGAGTGAAGGAGGCCCTCTAAAGGATGCATAACATAAACGTCCCTTTTTCAGGACCATGTATTTCAAAGATAAATCGTAAAAATCCAAATAACTTCACAGATCTTCATTGTAAAGGGTTTTAACACTGTATCCCATACTTGTTCAATGAACCATAAACAATTAATGAACATCCACCTGTGGAACGGTTGATAAGACACTAGACGGTAGGCAATTAAGGTCACAGTTATGAAAACTTGGGACACTAAACAGGCCTTTCTACTGACTCTAAAAAACACCAAAAGGAAGATGCCCAGGGTCCCTGCTCATCTGTGTGAACGTGCCTTAGGCATGCTGCAAGGAGGCATGAGGACTGCAGATGTGGCCAGGGCAATAAATTGTGAGACGCCAAATTGAGGACGGAAATTGAGGACGGAAATTGAGGACGGACAGCTGATCGTCCTCGCAGTGACAGACCATGTGTAACAACACCTGCACAGGATCGGTACATCCGAACATCACACCTGCGGGACAGGTACAGAATGGCAACAACAACTGCCGGAATTACACCAGGAATGCACAATCCCTCCATCAGTGCTTAGACTGTCCGCAATAGGCTGAGAGAGGCTGGACTGAGGTCTTGTAGATCTATTGTCTGGTGAGGACCTGCCTTACATCATCGGTAACAACGTTTCCCATGGGCACAAACCCACCATCACGGGAGGATGGTCAGATTCGTATTTATCGTCAAAGGAATAAGCGTTACATAGAGGCATGTACTCTGGAGCGGGATCGATTTGGAGGTGGGGGGTCCGTCATGGTCTGGGGCAGTGTGTCATAGCATCATCTGACTGAGCTTGTTGTCATTGCAGGCAATCTCAACGCTGTGCATTACTGGGAAGACTTCCTCCTCCCTCATGTGGTTATCCTTCCTGCTGGCTCATCCTGACATGACCCTCTAGCATGACAATGCCAACAGCCATACTGCTCACTGTGCGTGATATCCTGCTGGAATGTCAGTGTTCTGCCATGGCCAGCGAAGAGCCCAGATCTCAATACCATTGAGCACCTCTGGGACCTGTTGGATCGGCGGGAGAGGGCTAGGGCCATTCCCCCCAGAAATGTCCGGGAACTTGCAGGTGCCTTGGTGGAAGAGTGGGGTAACATCTCACAGCAAGAACTGGCTAAAATGGTGCAGTCCACGTGGTGGAGAAGCACTGCAGTACTTAATGCAGCTGGTGGCCACACCAGATACTGGCTTACATTTGATTTTTATCCTCCCCTTTGTTCATGGACACATTATTCAATTTCTGTTAGTCACATGTCTGTGGAACTTGTTCAGTTTATGTCTCAGTTGTTGAATCTTATGTTCATACAACTATTTACACATGTTAAGTTTGCTGAAAATAAACGCAGTTGACAGTGAGAGGACGTTTTCTTTTTTTGCTGAGTTCATGTCCCTATCCCTCCTTCCTTGGTCCTTCCTCAGTGGATGCATGTGTGCAGTGTTGGAAATAGTACACAATTTTAATACTTGAGTAAAAGTAAAATACCGTAATGGAAAATTACTAAGTAAAAGTCACCCAGTAAAATTCTACTTGAGTAAAAGTCTGTCAAAAGTAAATGTTATTGCTAAAATATAGAATGTAAAAGTATAAAGCATTTCCAATTCCTTATATTAAGCAAACCAGATGTCACCATTTTCTTGTTTATTTTATTTACGCATAACCAGGGGGCACTCTACCACATTCAGATGTAATTTACACACGAATCATGTGTGTGTAGTGAGTCCTCTAGATCAGAGGAAGTAGAGATGAACCAGGGATGTTCTCTTGATAAGTGAGTGAATTTGTCAATTTTCCAGTCCTGCTATGCATTCAAAATGTAACGAGTACTTTTGGGTGTCGGGGAAAATGTACTTTTTACTCCCTACAATCTTTTAAGGAATGTTGTGAAGTAAAAGTAGTCAGAAATATGAATAGTAAAGTACAGATACCCCAAAAAAGTACTTAAGTGTGGGGGGGGGGGGTAGGAGAATTCTAATAAAGGGAGCTGGTGATGTCACTAAGGGGAGGTGGTCTGTTATCAATATTATCACAGAGTCCGACATGTTATTGGCCTTGTAGTTCCCACTAGGCCTCATACTCTCTGTGTGATACAGAGGGGGAGCCGGTCTCTCTTTTTAATCAGAGCCTATGTCCAGCATAGGACCAACCATATTATAGATCTGTCCATAACCACTGCCATCTGATCGGTCTTTCTCTCTATCTCTCACAAATTAATTTCTAAAAGTTTACTTGCTAATATCCTTGTTTGTTGTGCTGAGTAACCTGTCCTGTGTGTTCAGGTTCTCGTCGTGCATGTCCTTCTACTCCATCCTGAATGAGCTGAATGACTACGCGGGGCAGAGGGAGGTAGTGGCCGAGGAGATGGGACACAATGTGTACGGAGAGCTGATGAGGTATTCACAGGACCTCAAGTCAGAGAGGAAACACGTGAGTGGCTTTACCAGTAGGACAATAATCCCTGGATGTACGTATTGCAGGCTTCATTATGTACAGTGTTATGTTGTGTATAGTGCACCTGTATGAACAAGAGTATCTACTATCTTAATTTATATAACGGGTGGGTCTAATCCTGAATGCTGATTGGATAAAACCGCATTCCAGCCGGTGTCTATTCCACAAGTCACCACCGGCTGAATCTGACGTTAAAAATGCCTATTTACTCTGTTCCATCACAAATGCAAATTGTAGTGTATTCAAGGTTTTAAAAGGGCTTCTAATGTTTGTTTCCACTTTAAAATGTCAACCTTGATTTATCCTAGCTAAATGTATCAAACCCTACACGAAAATGTCCATTTAATTAGAATCCACATAATAATGAACATTTCCTGTTGCTGCAGGATTATTTTCCTGCTGTGAGAAACTAGTCAAATTAAGATGGTACATCTGTGTGTTGAGTTGTGTTTTGACTCCACAGCACCTTCAGGAGGGCAGGAAGGCCCAGCAGTATCTGGACCAGTGTTGGAAACATATGGACAATGTGAGTGTGTGAGAGGAGGCAGGGAAGAGATGGATGGATGGAGGGAGGGAGGGCCACGTGGCACAGGGCACGGAGAGGACAGGGAAGGCCCCTCGCTGGGAAGGAGGCCTGTGTGACACGTGGACCTCCAGCAGGGACCTGCTCCCCTCTGCCGACAGCCAGACGCCCAGTCCTGCTGGGCTGCCTGTGAGAGAGGGCCAAGAGGATCTCCACTTACCTCTGCGCGCACACACACACACACACACACACACACACACACACATACACACTTAAAGGAGTGCATACACACACACTGGAAGATGCATACATAAAAGAACACATCGGCACACATACACAAACATACACAAACATACACACACTGATGAGAGAAGTATTCCTGCATTACATGCCTTTCCAGTTTGCCTGTGTGTCACATTGTCAAAGGCTGAATTATTTTTGCTGCTCTTAGGGCTTGTGTGATTGCAGCCAGCAACAGTTGAATCTCATATTGCAAATGTCAGTGTTGTAATGCCTTAGTTATTCCACTTTGTTGCACTGTCACGTAATTCAGTACAGATTTTCTAGCAGGAGGAAAGCATACATTTATTTAGAGGTTTTTCGTTTGCTCTGCTGCCTGTTTAACCACAAAGTGTTTCTGCTCTGTTTTGCTCTCCTATGTCGTGTAGAAATGGTAGAGGCTTGCATTCATTACAAGGCAGGATTGACTCCTGGTTTAGAGAAGAGGTCAATATGTCTTGACTAATAATCTGTCTCCTATTTGACTTTCTTAGAGCAAGAAGAAGTTTGAGCGGGAGTGCAAGGAGGCAGAGAAATCACAGATGAGCTACGACAGGTTAGACAACGACATCAACGCCACCAAGTCAGAGGTAGAAAAGGTAAGTCCTGACCTGGCTTGAGCCTTGACATGTAAACTACCTACAACCATACACACATGGGAGGTTGTCATTTGCTGTGTGTATTGAGTGGTCCTGAATTTTCCATCTTGTCCACTGCAGGCAAAGTCCCAGTTGTACCTGCGCACACACTCGGCAGACGAGAGTAAGAACGAGTACGCCGCTCAGCTGCAGAACTTCAACGGGGAACAGTGGAAACATTTCAATGTGTCCATTCCACAGATATTCAAGGTAAGCCACGGTCCAGCCATTCTCCTCCAGGCTCCAACTTCTGTCTCATCCCGCATTGGCCGGAGAGATGGAAATCTGAGCTGTGATTGGCTCACAGGACACCAAAAGGTCAGAGGTCACGGGGTGTGTGTGTGTGTGTGTGTGTGTTCCCGACCTCTCCAGAACCTGCAGGACATGGACGAGAGGCGGACAGTGAAGCTGGGAGAGACGTACCGGAGCTTTGCCGAAGTGGAGCGCAGAGTCGTCCCCATCATCTCCAAGTGTCTGGAGGGCATGGTGACTGCTGCCAAGGCTGTGGACCAACGCAAGGTGGGTCTGGAGCATGGTGCCCAATGTTATGATGCTATGGTGGCCTACACAGTAGCATGATTCCCTTATAGCATGAGCATATGTGACGGTGCTCTATAGTTTGAAGCAGGATGTACACAAGACTTTGCTTTAGCATGGTGACTCTCTAGCACAGAGCGGAGGCAGCTCATGGGTGGAGCAGGATCAGTAGTTAGTCATCCACCCACCAGCCAGGCCAGCGGTGAGGCAATGCCTCTCTAAACACTGGAACCGTCATAGCTCGACGGCCACTGACGCTTTGATTTTGTAAATAGATAAAAAATCTGCCAAAACAAAATGCAACTTCTTGCTCTTTCTTTGACTTTTCCTTAAATGTTTATTTTTACATTGCTCATTTTTCAGAAGTTTGAACTCACAAATGTTTTAAAAGTATTGAACATTTTCACCAACTTGTGCTGTAGGACGTTGGTACCCAGCCAGGCGCTAATGTGTGTCTCCTCACTGAATGAATGACATGGATGAATGGGCGATAATTGTGCACTTTACTTCACAATTGAATTTCAATTAGGCCTAACTGAATGATACAGCCTGGAATTGAACCAGGGTCTGTAGGGAAGCCTCTGACGTTTTAGACTGCTGCGCCACTCAGGAGCCCAATAATAACTATTGTTATGTTTTTACATGGATATATTTCCACTAATATTTCTTCATGCAATTTATAATTTACAGTTGTTTATGCACTGTTTATCAAACTTTGAAGCTTGTGTTTGCGCATATGCATCTGATGCGTATGCTATAGGAACGCCCGGCAACGTTCTCTAGCGGATGCTGAAAGGCCATGCGGTTCTAGTGTTATATGGATACTTTGTGATTTTTCCAATGAGGCCCTTTGTCTACTTCCCCAGAGTCAGATGAACTCGTAGATACTGTTTTTATGTCTCTGTGTCCAGTATAAAGGAGGTTAGAGGTAGTTTCGCGAGCCAATGCCAACTAGCGCAATGACTAGAAGTCTCTGGGCATCTGCTAGCATGCTAGCTGTGGTGTATCAGTCAGCCTCTGCCTAGTCTCCAGCCTCTGTCTCCTCCAGTGTTTGTGTTGCTGGCTGGCCCCGGCAGACAGAGCCTCCTCTCTCCTTCCCACCCACGGGCCTACATACAGCCTGGCTGGTTCTACAGAACAGAGCTGCTCCCACTCAGTGGGCCATGTTTTTCTTTGATTGTTCTTTATGCACACAGCGCATGCTGCACAGTGGTTTCCACCAGGGGCTGAGCTGTACTCTGCACTCGGGTCATGGTGTCCCAGAAAACATCATTTTTAAAGAAATGTCAGTCTGTAATGTTTGTTCTTCACTATATCTTAGTCTCACACTGCCTTTTTTTTTTTGTCTCTCTGTCAGGACTCAGCGATTGTAGTGGAGTCATTTAAGTCAGGCTTTGAGCCTCCGGGGGACTTCCCATTTGAGGACTACAGTCAGAACCTTTCCCGGACGGGCTCAGACAACACCATCAGCACCCCCAAGAACGAGGGGGTGGTCAAGCCAGACCCCAAACACTCGATTAGCAAGGTGGCCAAGAACAAACTGTGGCTCTTTGGGAAAAAGCCCAAGGTGAGAGATTCATTATCACATGCTATCAAGACCTCTGCTCGCTGTTTCAATAGTGAACAACTTGTATGTATGTATGTATGTATGTATGTATGTATGTATGTATGTATGTATGTATGTATGTATGTATGTATGTATGTATGCATGTATGTATGCATGTATGCAAGCATGTATGCATGCATGTATGCATGTATGCATGTATGCATGTATGTATGCATGTATGCAAGCATGTATGCATGCATGTATGCATGTATGTATGCATGTATGTATGTATGTATGTATGTATGTATGTATGTATGTATGTATGTATGTATGTATGCATGTATGCATGTATGTATGTATGTATGCATGTATGCAAGCATGTATGCATGCATGTATGCATGTATGTATGCATGTATGCATGTATGTATGTATGCATGTATGCATGTATGCATGTATGCATGTATGCATGTATGCATGTATGCATGTATGCATGTATGTATGCATGTATGCATGTATGTATGCATGCATGCATGCATGCATGTATGTATGTATGTATGCCCACTCACTGATTTTTGTCTGTTTTTATCTTGTAACAGAGTCCACTGGTAGGTTTATACCTTACGGTAGCTGTCTTTTTATAACAGTCACCTGAATCTAGCATTTTCTATCTCATTACATAAATCACTACACTTTGACCTACCAAAGGCAATACCGTCTGTTAATCTATAACTTTTTGTAGGTTTGTGTGAGAGTAGCTAACCATTTTTCAAATGACTTACAGGGGGTGTTGGTGCTCATATTGACTTTGATTTGCCTGCTCTTGTCTTATGTCCATTCTGGTTTCTCACCCGAAGGTCTCTCAGATTTCATATTGCATGATCTTCCTTAACTGGTGTTTCTCCTGTCGAGATTTGTTTTGTGGGAAAATACGTTGGATAACCACTTTTTTATTTGTTTTACCTCTGTCTCACAACACCATGACTTTATGTTCCATCGTTACAATTATGTTACTAGTTCCAAAAGTTTTCAGGTTGATCACTCCTTTTTTGTCGTCCCAGTCTCCCCCCTCCTCTCCTCCCCCTGCTCCCCACCGCCCCGACCTGGCTACCACCAGCCACTGTCAGGCTCCTAAATTTGCTACTGACCCCATAGCTTTCTGTCTGTCTGAACTGAGAACGGTCAAACCCAGGATAGCCTCTTTCAGGGGTCTTAAACGAGGGGTAAGATGAAGAGCATGTCAGTGTGTTTGGGTTTGCAGTGATTTAAGTCTTTTTCTCTCTCTCTCTCTCTCTTCTCACCTCCCTCTCTTCTGTCTCTCTGGTTTTGATCCAGTTAGTTATTCTCTAGTTAGGAACAGGGGGGTGTTGAAATCACAGGAGGGCCATTGTAGAGAGTGTCGTGTGACGTGTAGGAAGTGATACTGTAGCTGTAGGTGGTATCTGGATAAGGAGAGGTTACGGTGGTATGTCGAAATGACATGAAGATCAACTGGACCTCCTCATGAGCCAGCCAATATACTGTATGACGGCTAAACAGTCTAATGAATGTCACGCAGTGGTATTACTGTGCCAGACCATTGATTGTGTGTCACCCCTGTGTGTCCCATTTTGGTTTCTGGCTGAAGGACCTAGTTTGATTTCCTTAATGTATGAGGTGACTCATGGTTGTCTGCAGTATGGAGACAGACTTCCTGGAAACAACCTTCTTCCTGCTTCAAATGGCATCGCATCATCTAAAGAGGGCTTTTAAGATGTCAACTTGTTTTTAGTGGAATTAAAAGGATATCTTGAGAACAGTGTATTCTCCTTGGAAGATAGCCTTTCCAATACATGATACACCACATTCTATGTAGTGTTAAGATTCAATAAGTTCAATTATTGAAATATAATAACAGATTACGTAAGTATAACTTCACCCAGATTGACACACTAATAGGGCTCATCAGATTCTGTGCATCTTTGTTCCTGACAGCTGTGGGTAAACCCCGGCAACCTCTTGACTCTCCTTCCATAGTCACACCCTTGTGATGCTGTGCTCGTAGTTACCGTGACAACCTACATGAGCCACGTACGTTTTGATAACCGTTCCATCTTTTGCTTTTTCTTCTATTGTAACCCAAACCTGCCCAGTGGTCAGTGAAGGTGAGTCCGTGATGTGAGGTCCGGTCTGCCGTAGTTAGCTGTACGTGTCTCACCTTGTGGAGTTCTATAGCACAGGTCTAGTGTCACGAGCCGTTCTAGAGTGAGGCTCTCCAACCTGTTCGTTCTCTGGTCTCTACTAGTATAGTTCTCGTAGGTTCTTGCTGTGAGAAGGTCTCTAGAGACCACGAGTGACTGTGTCATTGTAACTGGATAGTGTCCTGATGCGATTTCAGGCTCCGTCACTGGAGGACTTCAGCCATCTGCCTCCCGAACAGAGACGCAAGAGGCTGCAGGCTCGGATCGACGAGCTCAGCAAAGAACTACAGAAAGAGGTGGACCAAAGGTAGGCCATGGGAAGACTTACTTTAACACTGATCTGTGTCTCTCTTATACTGTCCACATTTCATTAGAATTTCATTGGCATGTCAGTGTCATTTGTTAAATTCTTTGTTACTATGTGTTCACATTGTGACTGCGTGTATGTTTGTGAAGAGATGCACTGAACAAGATGAAGGATGTGTATGAGAAGAACCCTCAGATGGGTGACCCACAGAGCCTCCAGCCCAAGATCTCTGAGACCATGTGCAACATGGAGAAACTACGCTCCGAGATCCACAAGAATGAGGTAAGCCTCCCCAGCCAAGAGCCCTGAAGGATGGGTGAAGGAGAGCGGAAGAAAGGCATAACAGTACATCTGGAGAAATAGTGACTGGGCGACGGTTTCCTGTGCCGAGTTAGCCCCCTCTGGGGGATGACTATATGCACGGCTTCCCTTTGTCAACAGAACACTGAGTAGAACAGGATAGGAGTTCTTTGAGAGTCCGAGGGTTACATCTACCACACTATATTGAAAGACTGTTTGAACAATGGCATATCCAGGATAAGAATGAGTGTATCCATCGTGGGGGTATTAACAGCAATATGAATGTTATGTCTGTCTACCTATTAATGTCCTTTTCTCTCGCTCTCTTTGTCTCTCTCTGTCTCTCTCTCTCTGTCTCTCTCTTTGTCTCTCTCTGTCTCTCTCTTTGTCTCTCTCTGTGTCTCTCTCTCTGTCTCTCTCTCTTTGTCTCTCTCTCTTTGTCTCTCTCTCTGTCTCTCTCTCTTTGTCTCTCTCTTTGTCTCTCTCTTTGTCTCTCTCTCTGTCTCTCTCTCTGTCTCTCTCTTTGTCTCTCTCTTTGTCTCTCTCTTTGTCTCTCTCTTTGTCTCTCTCTTTGTCTCTGTCTCTCTCTCTTTGTCTGTCTCTTTGTCTCTCTCTTTGTCTCTCTCTTTGTCTCTCTCTCTGTCGCTCTCTCTCTGTCGCTCTCTCTCTGTCTCTCTCTCTTTGTCTCTCTCTTTGTCTCTCTCTTTGTCTCTCTCTTTGTCTCTCTCTTTGTCTCTCTCTCTGTCTCCCTCACACACACAGAGCTGGCTGTCAGAGGTGGAGGGGAAGGTGAGCACCAGAGGAGATCGAAGACCCAGTGCCGACGTCAACCATCACACACCCCATGGCAGAGAGAGGTCAGAGGGCACAGAAACACGTTGTTTATGTGGTAGTAATAGATTGTAGACTAGAATAAGTATTAATAGTAGTAACATAGTAGAGTTATTGTGGTGAAAGTAACGTTCCCCTGGGCCATAGCGTAAATTGAACAAATCCAATCTAACAGGTTCACCAGATGTCTGTATATAAATAGAATGACACACCTTGTTCTTTGCATCTTTGAAAGATTAACATGGGTGGAGTCTGACTCGGAACGCTCGGTCACAGTCTGTCTGGAGCAGAATCCTACAGCTTGAGTGGCTGAGATGGCACTGACTCTCTCATCCATCTCTTCTCCCCACCCTCTTCTTCTCTTCCTCCTCTCCTCAGCCCTGAGGGCAGTTACACAGATGACCCCAGCCAGGAGCACCGCAGCCCCCCTCACCAGCCAGACCCCCGACAGGCCCACCAGCCAGACCCCCGACAGGCCCACCAGCCAGACGAGTTTGATGATGAATTTGACAACGACGACCCCCTCCCAGTCCTTGGCCACTGCAAAGCGCTCTACTCCTTTGATGGTATAGTACAGCCGAGCCAGTGGTGCGCTTTATGCACTTCACTGTCTTACTGTGTGGTGACACTGTGTGTGGTGGGTTGGGCATTTCAACTAGCGATATTGACTCAAACACTGGAGCAGTTTTTAGCATTTGCATGAATGTGAATATGGCATGTTAATGATGTAATGTGGTATTCCCGTAAGGTGGTTATTTGTGCGCTAACAGAATGTCTCTGGTCTGTGTTGTGGTTCTTTCTCTGTGCGCTAACAGAATGTCTCTGGTCTGTGTTGTGGTTCTTTCTCTGTGCGCTAACAGAATGTCTCTGGTCTGTGTTGTGGTTCTTTCTCTGTGCGCTAACAGAATGTCTCTGGTCTGTGTTGTGGTTCTTTCTCTGTGCGCTAACAGAATGTCTCTGGTCTGTGTTGTGGTTCTTTCTCTGTGCGCTAACAGAATGTCTCTGGTCTGTGTTGTGGTTCTTTCTCTGTGCGCTAACAGAATGTCTCTGGTCTGTGTTGTGCTGTTGACCCCCCAGGTCAGAATGAGGGAACACTGTTGATGAAGGAGGATGACGTGCTGTACATCATCGAGGAGGACAAGGGCGACGGCTGGACGCGAGCCAGGAAGCAGAGCGGAGAGGAGGGCTATGTGCCCACGTCCTACGTGGAGATCGCCATGGAGAATAACAGCAAAGGTGCAGTCACCTACATCTGATCTGACCACCTGCATGGACTCATATTATAAGCCCTCTTCCTCTGGGGAGTGCTGGTCTGAACAGCAAGTCCTCTTTGTTCACTGTGTGAGCTCACGGACAAACAAACACTCTACAGTCCTGCTATTGTCGTGACCCTCTAGGAGCTCAGTATCAATGAATTAAGCCATGTGTGTCTGTAGGACGACATATCCATAGCCATCATGCTCTATGGCAAGGGGACTCATCACCCCTTAGGCCTGATTATTTTATTTAATATTTCAAAAGTGATTTGTTGTTTTTAGTTCATGTATCTTTTTTTTTTTAATTTTTGAGGTAGATGATAAAATGCTCTTCTGGTTTTAAGATCTTTCTACTTTGGATCAAAGTGATTTGGAAAATAGGAAAAGTGACTTATACAGATTTGGCCCATTGTATTGTTATCACTCAGCTGTTGTGAGCCTGGTATGTTAAGTACTCTGCTCCACCTATTAAGACAGGAATGCAGTAATACGTCCCGGTAAGGAGTGGCCTAGTTTGTGCCTATATGACTCATATTTCCCACCACCATACTACCCTTTAAGATAATTGTACACTTCTTCTCTCTTCCTTTGATTTGTATGTGTGTGTGTCACAACAATGCCCTCTGGTGGCCAAGGTTATATTACACCCAGGGGTGTGGTTCTTCAGTGTGTACTACTTACTGTTCGCTATCTGTCTCTGTCCTAGGGGTGGGGGTCGGTACAGTAACTCCTCTCCTTTCTCTCTCTCTCTCTCTCTCTCCTGTTGGACTGCAGGTTCCTGAGTGGAGCAGTGTGGCGAGGTCTTTGGTGGAGGGTACATGCTGTGTCTGGTGGAGCTAGTGGCAGACAGGGCTTGACTTGGGAGGGGAGGGGGTTGGCAGGTCACATGTTTGCATGCACACATCCATGGCCATTAACATCATTCCATAGCAGTGGAGATTCCTGAGGTGGTAGCTATGCCTCTATAGGAGGGGAGTGTTCTTCTAAACTGTCTATACACAACACAGAGTAACCAATCCACTGCAGCATACCAGCAAGATCAGGGACCAAGGAGGAGGCTTATAGTTAGCGACTCACAACATCTTTTATAATGAGAGATAAGCAATGAATACACTACTACTCCACTATTACATTCTCTTAATGTTGTATTTCTGCTCTTCAGGCAACATCCAGCACTAACAGCCTGCCTTGTTGTTGCATTGTTACATTCTCATTCCGTTGTTTGGGAATGTCTGCCTGACTGTGCTACTCGCCTGCAGTCGCCTTACCTTAACGTGCTTCAGCATGTCTGTAATATGAACTGTTATTACGTCATACAGGAAGGAATGCAGCGTCTTGTATGTAACTCTGTGGTTGCCCCCGCCGCCCGTTGGTTCACTTCTAATCTTCCTGTCTGTCTCCTTCATTCATCCATGATTTTGGTTTCTTTTGTCTCTCCGTTTCTTTTCTTTCTGTGTTAATCGAAACATTCCCATCATGCTGTGTGTGTGTGTGTTGAGCGTCACCTCTGTCGTGCTCTTGTTCAGGATCTCATGTGGCACGGCCACTCAGATCAGCGTAGGAGCAGTACTTCTTTAGAAACAGCATGCCTGCCCTTACACTACCACTTCATCCCCTCCTCCTCAACCCTGCAACAGCACCGCAGACCGGAGAAAGGCAGCATGCCAGCAGAGGGCCTTCCTCCCTCACCAGCCAATCATCACACAGCAGCTCAGGCTAGGAAACCTGGAGGCTGAGCTGAGACAAATGACAGGGCACCCACCCGCAATTCAACAACAACACTCCAAATCTCCTTGCAGTCTCTGCCTTAATACTAACTCTGGGAGTGGGGATGGACCTGCTGATTGCTCTTCCATCACTCTCTGCCGCACACAAGGGCTCCAAACGACAGTCTACGGTGGCTTGCTGTGGTGCTCCTCTGGGCCCCATCCAGACTCCTGCCGCGTCTCTTCTCCTTGGTCTCACAGGAGCATCCTGGGGCTTTGCTGCGTGCGGTCTCCACGTGAAAGAGTGTTGCATTCCCATACCGTTCCTGTTTCAAGCGCATATTGTAATTGTGAATGTGATTATACATATGTATGCGTACTAATGTGTGTATGCATATACGTAGTTTGTTTTATTACTAAATTGTATGTATTAACATCTCTTTTATTTCATGCTGAATGTGTTTTTATTGTGACTTTTTATAGGGATTTTAATCAGATGAATGACTCACTTCTCAGAATCGTGCCGTTAGCTCAAAGTAACCATGCATTGTTGTCAGAACATCCTTCTGAATAGGGACATGGTCTTCACTGATGCACTTTTGCCCTATAGCATTTGAATCGAATATCAATGAATAAATGAATGAATGAAATGGACTCTGTATGCTACCTTTTGTACAAATGTAAGGTGACCACTGTTATTATAGGAGGTGTAGAGTTCAGAACTACCACAAAATAAAGGCATTTACTGTAGCTAGCCATGTAAATGCTTTTGATACGAACCCTCTTGAATTGAATGAATTTGAAAGTGAATTGAATTTGCATATGAGCATAATTGACACGGTGAGTGATTGGACTTTAATCAAAGAAGTTAAGTAGCTTTTATGAGACCGACACAGCGTTTTACCCTTGGCAGGGTATAATATTAGCTATTAAAAACAACTTTTTCTGCGGTAAATTTGATGGTCCCACTTTGAAATGCTCATACGAGCAGTGCTTTAGTTCTTAATCAATACTTAAAGCTGTGAAAGGGACATTGTTATTATATCATGATATGCTCATCTTACTTGAACTGTACCTCTGAGCTTCCTAAAGAACCCCATGTTCGTACTTCCATTGGATGTCTTGATTAAGACCGATCTGCTTCGTTGATTAATGTGCACTAACAAAGCTCATGCAGATCAAATGGAACAGTGCATGTTATATAAATCCTGTGATTTTTTTTAGTTTATCATGTCAATTCCATTGCCTGCATGAATGCTCTCATTTGAATCATCACTCCTCTCTTGTTGAACTGGTTAATAGGTGTGTTATCAGAAAGTGGGGGTTGGAATCCTCCCTTTCGTTTCAGTGAAATTCCCTTGAGTGGCTTTCAGAGCATGAAGGTGCTTGACTCAACATTTCTGGAGCTTACAGCAAATATGTATTGACCCTACAATATCATCCAATATCATCCAATATCTAGAACATGGCATTGTAGATCTCTGAATCAGGAGAAGCTGTCATGGTGTAAGTAGTTGATTTGAATATGAAGCACCTTAACCCATTAATTTCAGCAGTGTGTGTGTCTGGCTATCCTTCATTAGTAGGATTTTGACACGCTTTTCGCTAATGGCCTAAAACAGTGCGGACCGTATTCTTGGCACCTTGGTGCAAGTGGCCTTCAGTGGTGACAAAGTATGACGATAGATAATGCTGTAGGTTTTTCACTAGCAGCCTTAGGCAAAAGTTATGTGATTTTCACTTTGGATTAAAACTGTGAGCTAAATGCTGTAAATGCTGTAATTCTGATTATTATGCAAAAAAAACTCAACAATATGCTTTAAGATATCACGGCAAGGAGCAAATTGTGTTATCTACCAACCTAGCTGAGTTGGCATGGTAGCAAATTCATTTAATTTCAAAAAGTAGATATGATAATCTCACTGACTCTTATTTTAACACATTGTAATAATCAATGGCAGTACTTCTATTTCTTCATGTTGTTGTGCACATCTCTTTACTTTTTCATGTTGTCAAGACACTTTGTGGGGGTAAAAAAAAATCTGTTTTTTTCTCATTGTTCTAATAAAACAAACATGAACATACCAAAGAACATTTAGCATCTTATTGAAGCCTTCATTAGGGTTGTAAAATTCCCTGGTTTTCCAAAACTCCTGGTTGGATTTTTCTGCTTTTCTTTTCTCCTAATTTACACAGGGCTGGATTCAATCTGTATAAGATCCATGTTGAAATATAAAGGTCTTTTCCAACTGAGACGACATTGCAGTTTCCCGTCAATACAGTCTCTACCTTTTTACAGTTCAATCGAGCAAGAACTCTGATCTTCCACAATACTTACGTGATATGCATTGAATCCAGACCATTTTTTTTTTGCATCCTAATACTGTGAAATGTTCCACGGTTGTTGTTGTTACTCAGACACCACCTGCATGTAATTTCTTCTATTTATTCATTTCTTGACACAATAATTCATATAAAGATATTGCAATTATACTCGACTCTATTTACAAGTCAATATTTAAGAGGGAAATATATTACAGTCTAGCATTCACATGATTATGTATTATGTACACCATTCACCATTCAGGATTATCCAGATGAATACCATCTGAGGAACATGGAACACAGTTGAAGATCTAGTTAATGTACATACAGTATATAGTATTGAAGATATACGGTTAAACTGCCTCTATTGTATAGCGACCAATCGTTTTCCTCCTTCCACTTCTGTCTCGTCATTCTATGTTCTCCTTTCAAAGTCTTTGTTGTACCGTTATAACAAGAGTGTATAAATCACTACTTTAGTGACACATTCATACATACATTTTCCATCTGACAAACACTTTCAGAAACACTTCCTGAGTCCCCTCTGTGGTCAGTGTGTGTTCCAGTCTGTAACATACACTAGGATGACTAGGGACCAGGGTCAAAGGGCTACACTACCATATATGGTGTAAATGCCCCCCCTCCTAACCTGGGTGACAGTCTGTTTGTGCTACTGTGCCAACTCCCTGACACTCATTGTCATGCCATTGGCAACGGAGTATTTTTTATAAAAAAATTACCTTTATTTAACTAGGCAAGACAGTTAAGAACAAATTCTTAGTTACAATGACAGCCTACCGGGGAACAATGGGTTTAACTGCCTTGTTCAGGGGCAGAATGACAGATTATTACCTTGTCAGCTCGGGGATTCGATCCAGCAACCTTTCGGTTCCTGGCCCAAAGCTCTAACCACGAGGCGACCTGCCGACCCCAAATAGTGGGCAAGAGCACAAACAGATCTGGGACCAGGCAACCCCCCCCCCCTTCCTGCGTCAAGGAGGGACATTTTCCCCCTTCATATCAGCACACTCAGATCGGTGTCCTGCCAACGATGAGTTCCAGATGGATCTGACTCACTCCAGTGGACAGGTTGGGAAAGGACAGCGGTCTCGCTCTGTAACAATCTTCCTCATCCTCTGTTAACCAGCCTGACTGTCCTGTTCAGAGTTCTGTGTGTTTTACTGCTGGCTCTAGCTTCCTGGACAGAGCAGTCAGGATGAGTGTGAACTTGTCGTATCTCTCCGTCTGGTTGACAGCCGCCCCTCTGCTGCCCCACAGCAGACGCAGCTGGAAGTCTGTTTTACAGATCTCCAACAGATCCTCATCAGCCTGGAAATCTGTAGCCAGAAAGAAGAGCACATTATCATTGGCCTTGTAACTCATCATACCTGCCGAGACATGCAGAATGGCATTTGTTATAGTGTGAAAAACGCTAAGTGCAAATGTGAATACAGGTCGTTTTGGACAAGAGTATTTGCATAGCAATTCATTTGGACAACTGTTAGATGTGTATCTAGAGGTAGGTGTGTATCTAGCGGTGGGGGTGTATCTAGCGGTGGGTGTGTATCTAGAGGTAGGTGTGTATCTAGCGGTGGGTGTGTATCTAGCGGTGGGTGTGTATCTAGCGGTGGGTGTGTATCTAGCGGTGGGTGGGTGGGTGTGTATCTAGCGGTGGGTGTGTATCTAGCGGTGGGTGTGTATCTAGCGGTGTATCTAGGGTGTGTATCTAGCGGTGGGTGTGTATCTAGCGGTAGGTGTGTATCTAGCGGTGGGTGTGTATCTAGCGGTAGGTGTGTATCTAGAGGTAGGTGTGTATCTAGAGGTAGGTGTGTATCTAGAGGTAGGTGTGTATCTAGAGGTAGGTGTGTATCTAGCGGTGGGTGTGTATCTAGCGGTGGGGGTGTATCTAGCGGTGGGGGTGTATCTAGAGGTAGCGGTGGGTGTGTATCTAGCGGTGTGGCGGTAGGTGTGTATCTAGAGGTAGGGGTGTATCTAGCGGTAGGTGTGTAGCGGTGGGTGGGGTGTATCTAGAGGTAGGGGTGTATCTAGAGGTAGGGGTGTATCGGTGGGTAGAGGTAGGGGTGTATCTAGCTGTGGGCGTGTATCTAGCGGTGGGCTAGCGGTAGGTGTGTATCTAGCGGTGTGTATCTAGCGGTAGGTGTGTATCTAGAGGTAGGGGTGTGTATCTAGCGGTGGGTGTGTATCTAGCGGTGGGGGGGGCGTGTATCTAGCGGTGGGCGTGTATCTAGCGGTGTGGCGGTGGGTGTGTATCTAGCGGTAGCGGGGGGTGTATCTAGAGGTAGCGGTGGGGTGTATCTAGAGGTAGGTGTGTATCTAGAGGTAGCGGGTGTGTATCTAGATCTAGCGGTAGGGTGTATCTAGAGGTAGGTGGTAGGGGTGTATCTAGCGGTGGGTGTGTATCTAGAGGTGGGCGTGTATCTAGCGGTGGGCGTGTATCTAGCGGTGTGGCGTGTATCTAGAGGTAGGGGTGTGTATCTAGCGGGGGCGTGTATCTAGCGGTGGGTATCGTGTATCTAGCGGTAGGTGGGCGTGTATCTAGCGGTGGGGGTGTATCTAGAGGTAGGGGTGTATCTAGAGGTAGGTGTGTATCTAGAGGTAGGTGTGTATCTAGCGGTGGGTGTGTATCTAGAGGTATCTAGAGGTGGGGTATTGTATCTAGCGTGTGTATCTAGAGGTATCTAGCGGTGGGGTGTATCTAGAGGTAGGCGTGTATCTAGCGGTGGGGGTGTATCTAGCGGTGGGTGTGTATCTAGCGGTAGGGGTGTATCTAGCGGTAGGGGTGTATCTAGCGGTGGGGGTGTATCTAGCGGTGGGTGTGTATCTAGCGGTGGGGGTGTATCTAGCGGTGGGGTGTATCTAGAGGTAGGGGTGTATCTAGCGGTAGGGGTGTATCTAGCGGTGGGGGTGTATCTAGCGGTGGGGGTGTATCTAGCGGTGGGGTGTATCTAGCGGTGGGTGTGTATCTAGCGGTAGGGGTGTATCTAGCGGTGGGGGTGTATCTAGCGGTGGGTGTGTATCTAGCGGTGGGGGTGTATCTAGCGGTGGGTGTGTATCTAGCGGTGGGTGTGTATCTAGCGGTGGGGGTGTATCTAGAGGTAGGGGTGTATCTAGCGGGGGGGTGTGTATCTAGCGGTGGGGGTGTATCTAGCGGTGGGGGTGTATCTAGCGGTGGAGGTGTATCTAGCGGTGGGGGTGTATCTAGCGGTGGGGGTGTATCTAGCGGTGGGCGTGTATCTAGCGGTGGTCGGGTAGCTAGTGTGGGTCCGTTGGAGTGCATTACCTTGCAGGACTCGTTCAGTGTTGGCGGTGTATGAGTCAGCATTGTGTGCCACGCTGCGAGCCTCCTCCAGGTGGCGTAGCAGGATTTCACAGCCCTGGTCGTTGCTCTCCCACAGCTCCATGCCCTCGAACGCCACCGCCGGGCGCTCCATCAGCATCAGCAGTGGCATCAGTAGAGGCACTGTGGTGCCAGTCAGGGGCATGTCCACTAAACACACACACAGGGACACGGTCAGAGACTGCAGCCACTAACACACAACTACAACTGAAGGCTCCAATCATGTGCATTTACCTGTTCCTTCATACAGTCCCTTGTAAAATGGCTTGAGAGACTTCTCATATATGATGGCAGTCTGAGTGTACTTCCTCCTCAGCATGGTCCAGGTCTGGTCCAACCGTGTGATCTGTGGTCAAGCGCAGTGTTAGGAAACAAACACCACAATATCTCCAGGAATCTCCGCTTATGCCTGCAGCCCTTTACACTCGTACCTGTATACATGTTGAAAAGGGCAGATTTGGACACTGATAGATGCCTAAATTGGAACGCAGTGGCTGTACAGTAACGTCCATGAAAAACCTCTCACTCAAACCCCTTGTCATTGTTTGTCTATGTACCACCTACTCCACACTTTCCAGGAATATGAATATGTTACTGAATGTATCCAGAGTATTGTCAGATTTCGTGATCAACAAATACAGCGAAAGGTACAGTAAATGTAAAATGCACATAAAATCAACAGTGTGATGTTAATCATTCAGTCTGGTCAGGTGAACTGTAACCTGTTCCCTTTCAATTGCTACCATGGTTACGCATATGCTTTCCATATTTCTTCTGTAAGAAACATTTCAATTTAGCCCTATCCATATAGGCCAACTCCCACGAGGGTGAAGGGTTAAAGACTCAACTCGGACCATGTGGTGGACCATGTGGTGGACCGTGTCCAGTTGTATTGAGTGGGGTACCTGAGGCATGTCCAGTGCTTTCATGATGGAGGAGAAGGCATATAGGTCCCCCATGGAGTCCTTCAGTTCTAGAGCCACCATGATGATACGGTTCAGTGTGGCGCTCCGCTCCTCCAGACTTCCTGTGCAGCCCAGGATGTCCACGGCAACCCCGATGGCCATGGTGTGGTGCCTGGGTTACACAACAGAAAGTTCAGTCATAAGTCCCTCGAACCTTTTGCGTCTACATGAGGAGTCCCTAATACCCGAGGAGGAGTGTCAGGTGGATTTGGGGGTGTGTGTTTACCTTTCCATCAGGTCTTGCCGCAGCTGCCTGCCGTGGGGTAAGGTCACCAGCTCCAGACCAGAGGACACACCCATTTGACCTTTCGCCTCCTCAGAGATGCCATGTACCCTAGCAACCTGTCAGGTACACCATTTTTGTTGTTGCATTAATGTGGTTTTAGAAGTGTTTTTAGTATGGTCATGTTTGGGGAAATCGTTGATCATTAGCTCCTTCTGACTGAATTAAACAAGAGACACCTCAAAGCCACATCTACACAACTGTGTATCTAGCTGTCTTTAACAGCGCTGGGAACATGTTTCCCTCAGACTAGACACCTCAAAGCCACATCTACATAACTGTGTATCTAGCTGTCTTTAACAGCGCTGGGAACATGTTTCCCTCAGACTAGACACCTCAAAGCCACATCTACATAACTGTGTATCTAGCTGTCTTTAACAGCGCTGGGAACATGTTTCCCTCAGACTAGACAACCCAGTCAGGGATTTGGCTGCAGATCATTTTTGGTGCGTCTTACTAAAGTTAAATTCACTGGTTTGGTTTTGCACTTTATGTGGTGTAGCAGACAGACATAAGACACCTGACTGTAAAAGGCCAAATACCAACGAGAGGAAATGAATGAATGTTTTAGAGTTAGATGTTGCTGAATGAGGCCTGAATCCAAACTCATCACACTGTCCTGCAAATTTACACTGAGTGCACAAAACATTAAGAACACCTGCTCTTTGCATGAGACCAAATGAAAGCTATGATCCCTTATTTATACGTCACTTGTTAAATCCACTTCAATCAGTGTAGATGAAGGTGAGGAGACGGGTTAAAGTAGGATTTTTAAGCCTCGAGACCAGTGAAACATGGATTGAGGATGTGTGACATTCAGAAGGTGTATGGGAAAGACAAAATATTTAAGTGCCTTTGAATGAGGTATCGTATGGCGGTAGGTTACAGGCGCACCGGTTTGTGTCAAGAACTGCAAAACTGCTGGGTTTTTCACACTCAACAGTTTCCCATGTGTATCAAGAATTGTCCACCACCCAAAGGACATCCAGCCAACTTGACACAACCGTGGGAAGCATTGGAGTCAACATGGGCCAGCATCTGTGTGGAACGCTTTCAACACCTTGTAGAGTCCATGCCCCGATGAATTGAGGCAAAAAGGGGCGTGGTGCAACTCAATATTAGGAAGGTGTTGCTAATGTTTGGAATTCTCAGTGTATATAATCAATTCATGATGTACACTGAAATTTGAGTTATGATCTCTGTTTGGGATTCAGCCCAGAGTGTTCAGACATCTGGTAGGACTAGTGGTGTGGTGAACATAATGTGGGTACGGTGTGTAGTGGGACAGTACAATGCAGTACCTGGCAGTCTGCCATGAGAATGTGTTTGGCGATGATGTGATGGTCTTTATGGACCAGCAGCTCTTTGGCTCTCTTCAGTACACTCATCTCGAGGGGTTTGTTCTCTGCAGGCAGCAGCCTCGACTCAAACTCCCCCGGCCGGAACGCAGACGCAGTCTCAAACACCGGCCGCCGGAAGCTTCTCTCCTTCTCCTCCACAGTCTCCTCTATCTCTTCCATCCCTCCTTTTCCACCTCCTTCCACCTCCTCTTTGCTGCCATTCTCCAGGGCTTCGATGGCGTGGTGGTAGGAGCTGCGGTCCAGTCTGCTCCTCTGGCTCTCCTCCGTCCTCAGCCTCTCTACGTAGCTGTTGTTGTTGGGCTGGGGCCCTGGGGCTGGGGCCTGGAGCCTGTCCAACTCTGCTGGGCTGCAGGGGCTGAGTTCACAGTAATTCACTTCTGGGCTGGGGGGCTGCGGAGGCTGGAGAGCCTGGATCACATGCTGCTTCTTGGGTTTCAGTGGGGGTACAGGGGGACCCGGGGCTGGGGCAGCCAGGGGCTGCAGACGTGGGGAGTGGGGCATCCTGATGGACGGCACCTTGCTGGGCTTAGGGGGCGGCTTGGGGCAGAGCTGGCTGTCTGAGCCCCGTATGGCCTCCCCAGCCTGGGTCTCAAAGTCCATCCTCCTTGGCACGGTGGGGCTGAGTGCCGGCTCACTACCCGTCCTGAATACTGGAGACTTGGGGCTTGGCTGGTGCTCCATGAGCTGGGGCTGGGGCCTGGAGCCTGGGGAGAGGGTGAGCGAGTAAACATCATTATTTAAACCTGCACACTGCAGCCTAGCAACACCACCATGCTGTGTTCTGTAGCTGCTGACTGGGAGTCCTGCTGTCTATTTGAAGTCTGACTGCAGAGAAAGCTTAATTACATTGTCAGTCACAGAATGGAATGCAGCTTTTTGAATCTCTCTGATCTCTCGTCTCTTTTATTCCAAAGACTCAGACTTCAAGCGCATCTATCGATTCCCATTTCAACTTTTATCTGTAATCCTTTCAGAAATACATTTATCTTCATCTCCAGCTCATGTCACACTTTGCACTTCTGAGTTGAAAGTGTACAAAGCGACGTTTTGAAGAAGAAAATGTTTACATTTGCCTTTGAAATATTCCCACCCCTGTGCAAAGAGTGCATGTTCACGGAAACAAGGCTTTTTCAGGCTCGTCAGAGCTGTACATCCTCTGACTGCAGCATAATGAGTAAGAGAGAGGGGATGGTACATACCTAGCGGGAGGAAGCTCTCTGACTGGTGGGTTTTGAGGGGCCGTCGTCTCTCCTGAACGTGGTTCAGACACGCCGGCTGACTTCCACACTTGTCTTTGTTCCTGAGAGTGAGGAAGAGAAGGAGAAAAGGAGTGTTCAGTTGGACTGATCCCTCTAGCTACCAACTGAGACATGGCTACTGGGCACACCACACCACTAACCCCTAGAGAAACCTGATACATTGTGTGCACTGTTTGTTATGTAAAATGGTACAGTGTAATTTGATGGGGTATTTTTTGTCCTCGTTTGCCTTGGTATTGTGCTCAGAGGTTGGGATTCTGCATCCAGGCTAAACACCACTCCTTATTTTACCTCAGGAATGGTTTATTGTAGACGTGTACTTATCTCTGTGACTCCCACATTAGTCTTACAAATTTGGAGTGCACATGTTTGCATGTTAGGCTATACATGAAATTATACGGAGCCAATTCCATTTGGACAAACCCCCTACAAAATTATATTTTATAGCTACTTATAAGTTCCCGGCATATAAATGTATGGCATAATGTACCGTGTCTATATAAACTCCTGGCTGCAGAGGAAAATAAAGCGCACTTTATTGCTGTATTGGATCTATATGGATCTTGCGCCTGCCAGAAAGCATCTCCATTGTAGCCTACGGCTCACAGACAATTTCCAACCACATACACTATGTACAGGCCTGAGCCTCTGTAGATAGCCTACTAACCTAAGCAGGTTCCCCCGTCCGAGGCTGTGGTCCTGGGTGTGTCCGTTCATGATGTTGAGGCTCAGGCGTTTAGATGTCTGGCCCTTCCTCTCGGGCAGGGTCAGGCCAGCCTCCACACGGACACAGGCCACGCCATACTTCTCCTCTAGGCAGCGCAGGGGCAAGGCCCTATTGATGGGCTGGAAAATGATGGCCCCCACCGCCTCCGTCACTGGCTTCCTGTTGCCAACGTAGTAACGCACCAGGGCAGGCACGCTGTCGAAGCCCTCCTTCTCGAACAGGTACTGCACCCGGGAGTAAGCCTCGTTCATGGCCACCACCTTCTTGTTGATCTTGAAGTGTTGCGGGCTATTCTTCCACTGGCAGGTCAGGACATAGTTCCCAGGGCTGGACAGAGAGTCCCGGATCAGGAAGTCCCCATCTCTCTGGATCAGGTTCTCTGCCACCTGGACACCAGAGGACACATGTTGAGCACACATACACACAGACATGTAGCTCACACACTTGGTTGTATTTTCAATATCACACAGTTAGAACTGTGTCTAGCGTGTTTTCAGTTTGTCACACTTGGTCTCACCGTTGGATTTGTGGCGACAGGCGCTCTACTCCCTCACTGAATGTCCTTCTCAGTAACATGCTTGGCTCACTGAATGTTTTCACTAGCACTACTGTTACTGTACTGTAACGTCATGGTACCTCCCAAAATGCCACACAGCCAAACTGTAGGGTCAAATGACCAAAAGCCCCAGTATTGTGTAGAAACACATTGGTCTACACACTTCACTCATGTTGTTCTTCCAAACATTTAATTACCTTTTTAATTAAGATGGTATTTAACTTAGTAATCATGTTTTGGAGTCGGAAGGTGAAGGGTTTTTAATTAAAAGTTTAAAAGCCCTCTTTTCACAATCTGGCCGCAGTAGCACCAGGAAGGAGCTTATTAAACCTTACTAGGATCACTAGGCAGCGTGAATGCTGTTTTACCTTGTCCTTACGTAAAGTAAAGTCCCTGTTCTGCTGAGGAGGTGCAGCATGTAAAGCGGAGCATGTGTGTGTTTACTAGTCTTATGCCATCCTGTCACATGCCCGCAAGGACAAGCTCAAAAGAGCTCCATTTCTTATTCAGGTCCCATCTGTGATTTTACACATGAGGTGATGCTTTAAGATTTTAAACCCAGTCTGACGCATTGAAAGTAATATGATTTATACCTCATGAAATAGCTCATTGAAATTGTGTTCCGTATTACATCCATTAGCTATGCAAAGTTATTTATACATTTCTGACAGATAACCGTTGTAAAATGTTTTGTTGTGAAATTATATGGAAATTGAAATTGTTTTCAAACAGCTATGAGTATTATTTTTACAGCAGGGAAAATGGGAACACAATCCCATTGCCAGCACAACTCGTTGAGCAACTTGAGTGGCCAGTGTTTTTCCGTGTGACATACATGCACTGTGACAACATTCACTATCCCTGATGCACTGGCATGGGGAGGGGGGGGGGGACTCCTCCATCACCTGAAGCTGCTGATGTATTCTCTAATGGTAGAATGGGAGTTGACTGAGCTGGTCTTACTAGTTCTAGTAGTTCTAGTTCAGAGACGCCCAGTCCTGTGGGTAAACAGGACAGCGTGTGCAGCTACTGTAACCAGGGACTGACAGAGCCATTGTGACTCTCACAATGCCTAATGGAGGGCTGTGATACATGCTGGCTCACACCCCTTACAAGGTAACAACGTAAGACATGGAACAAGGCTGCAGGGCTCCCTGGCCTATATACACTCCACTGAGAGATACAGTAGGATGGAACCAGAAGGGGACAGGTGTACTGGGAAATGGGATGGGTGGCACAGTGAGCACAGATGAGATGTTATCTTAGGGATGATGATTAGACTTATAGAGGTGTGGTCCCTGGCAGATCAGTGGACGGCTATAATAGAAGAGGTTAATAAATAGCATCATGTCATTTGATTGCACCCATGTGTTGTTACCATCCAATTAAGAGCTGTCGCTCTGTGTGTGTGTGTGATGAGGCTGGGGTTCATGGACCGAGCTCTGTGTGTGTATGCTGAGGCTGGGGTTCATGGACCAAGCTCTGTGTGTGTGTGTGCTGAGGCTGGGGTTCATGGACTGAGCTCTGTGGCCTGAGCTTTCACTACTAAGTGTGTGTCAGCGCCGCTCTGTTCACACTGACAAGTTCTCAGTGACAAGCTCTTAGTGAGATACTGATGAAAGCACAAGGTTGAAATTAAGCCCATTTCAATGAACCATTCAGCCACAGTATGTCAAACTGACAGTGAGTCTGCCCTTTTGTCACTGAGCCTCACACAGCCTAATGGACTTAATACAGCCAGTGCTGTAGAACAGACCTGTCAAGATAAATACTTATTTCCGTTGTTGACTTGTCCTTATTTGTCTGATTCTGATCTGGCTCAACCAGTTTCAGACAAGTTGTTGCCTGAGAGTGAATCATAGGAAAAAACACAGTCTCTGATTTTACTACTCTGTGTACAAGCACTTATTTGAGCTGAGCTCTGGGTGTTGAGGTGGGTCTTCATCACTAACACTCCTCAGACTTTACATCCCTGTGTTCAAAACAAGGCTCAGCCCCTAGAGCCCTTAAACTCAACTCTGGACCTCAAAGCCAGTTCCACTGTGTTTTTTTCTTCTGCTGTTCTTCTCTAATCAGGGGCTGATGTAGACCTGGGACACCAGGTGGGTGAGTCCCCTCTAATCAGGGGCTGATTTAGACCTGGGACACCAGGTGGGTGAGTCCCCTCTAATCAGGGGCTGATTTAGACCTGGGACACCAGGTGGGTGAGTCCCCTCTAATCAGGGGCTGATTTAGACCTGGGACACCAGGTGGGTGAGTCCCCTCTAATCAGGGGCTGATTTAGAACCTGGGACACCAGGTGGGTGAGTCCCTCTAATCAGGGGCTGATTTAGACCTGGGACACCAGGTGGGTGAGTCCCCTCTAATCAGGGGCTGGGACCTGATTTAGACCTGGGACACCAGGTGGGTGAGTCCCCTCTAATCAGGGGCTGATTTAGACCTGGGACACCAGGTGGGTGAGTCCCCTCTAATCAGGGGCTGATTTAGACCTGGGACACCAGGTGGGTGAGTCCCCTCTAATCAGGGGCTGATTTAGACCTGGGACACCAGGTGGGTGAGTCCCCTCTAATCAGGGGCTGATTTAGACCTGGGACACCAGGTGGGTGAGTCCCCTCTAATCAGGGGCTGATTTAGACCTGGGACACCAGGTGGGTGAGTCCCCTCTAATCAGGGGCTGATTTAGACCTGGGACACCAGGTGGGTGAGTCCCCTCTAATCAGGGGCTGATTTAGACCTGGGACACCAGGTGGGTGAGTCCCCTCTAATCAGGGGCTGATTTAGACCTGGGACACCAGGTGGGTGAGTCCCCTCTAATCAGGGGCTGATTTAGACCTGGGACACCAGGTGGGTGAGTCCCCTCTAATCAGGGGCTGATTTAGACCTGGGACACCAGGTGGGTGAGTCCCCTCTAATCAGGGGCTGATTTAGACCTGGGACACCAGGTGGGTGAGTCCCCTCTAATCAGGGGCTGATTTAGACCTGGGACACCAGGTGGGTGAGTCCCCTCTAATCAGGGGCTGATTTAGACCTGGGACACCAGGTGGGTGAGTCCCCTCTAATCAGGGGCTGATTTAGACCTGGGACACCAGGTGGGTGAGTCCCCTCTAATCAGGGGCTGATTTAGACCTGGGACACCAGGTGGGTGAGTCCCCTCTAATCAGGGGCTGATTTAGACCTGGGACACCAGGTGGATGAGTCCCCTCTAATCAGGGGCTGATTTAGACCTGGGACACCAGGTGGGTGAGTCCCCTCTAATCAGGGGCTGATTTAGACCTGGGACACCAGGTGGGTGAGTCCCCTCTAATCAGGGGCTGATTTAGACCTGGGACACCAGGTGGGTGAGTCCCCTCTAATCAGGGGCTGATTTAGACCTGGGACACCAGGTGGGTGAGTCCCCTCTAATCAGGGGCTGATTTAGACCTGGGACACCAGGTGGGTGCAATTAATGATCAGTAGAACAGACAACCAACAGGCTCCTGACCTCCGAGGGTAATAGTTGAACACTGCTGCGCTAGTTGTCAGAGGGCAGGGATCTGTCACAGCCCCCTCCTAAGTCCAGACCCTCGGCCATGTAGCTTTTACTCTTCAGTCCACATGAAAGAGACACAGATCCCCTCTAGAAACCTCTAGTCACTGGGAGTTTTCACATATTTATGACAAGAGCTGCCTGCCAAAGTGTCTGAGCTCCCTGACTCCATTCACATAATACCCCAGTGTGACCAGACAAAGCATTGTGTTGGATGTCATTACAGAGATTTTTGGTTGAGCTTGGAAACGTGTCTGTCTGGCCAGCTGTCCTGCTCTGCGTGGGTATGCAAGGTTTTGCATGGTTGCCATGTTTTCAGAGCGCCAGTGCTGTGATTCCTCCACAGGGTGGGAGTGACAGGCCCCTGAATGAAATCAGTGTGCAACTGGACACCCGGCCGTAGCTGTTGGCAACAGAGGAACGCCTCCCCTCTGCATGCTTTCATTGGGCTGGTCGTGTTTCACAGTAAGCCTCTCTTAGCTCCATCTCTTTATTTCAATATCCTCTTTCACAAAGAGCCAGCATGTGCCGCCGGCCACAAAAAAAATACTTCATCAAGAATCCTTTGACTCAAGCTAAATCATTGGACTCTAAAACAGGCATGGCAAACAGGCAGCTGAGTTGTCCCTCCAGAGAAAGAGAGAGAGTGTGTTTTGTGGGTTTTTTTTATTACCTGTCTGGGGATGGCACCATGGTACCAGGCGTGGCTGCGTGGTTCCTCACTGCCCAGCTTCAGCTCGTCTTCCAGCTCCTTGCGTAGTTTCTCCGGTGGGCCCTCCATGATGTACTTGTCCCTGGAGAACTGCACATAGACAGGAAGAACAGGCTCTTTCAGTACTGGTATCCTCACAGACATGGTTGCTGTACTGAGGGTGCACACTGTGTGCACTGCACTGGCTGTCTGCATCTATCTGTCGGTCTGTCTATATACCGGTAAAACTTTGTAATATAACTCTCCCTCTACTGTTTCTAGCTACCTCTCACACACACTTTATTTTTCTCTCTCCCTCTCCCTCTTCGTCTTTTTTTCTGTGTAATCATGTGTCATACAGAGCTCTCCTCCCCTCTTTGTTTCCTGGGCTGTAACTTCCCAGAGATACACTATGCCGAAGACTCCAATTGGCCGAGGGCTCTACCTGCCTCTGCTTTGACTGCTGTGTCATATCCTGGCCTTGTTGCCATGCCCCTCTGCCCTGTTCTGCCCCAGCAAGAGGCCTCCGGGTGGAGCAACAACACACTCACCTGAATACAGTGACACACACACTCATACACACACAGTCCACTATGCCAGGCTGCTGTGATTCACACTAGGATTTACAGTCTACTTGCATAGTTCAAAACACACATTGTGTCAGTCATACAGCAAAAAGGGGACATGGGATGACCTCATCTATCATAGCAGGTTCCTGCCAGGAAATACCTCTCAGGTTGATAATACAGAGACTCTTCTCAGTCGTGCTTTGAGGAAATCCTCTTTCACAATCAATAGACTTCCCCTCCACACTGTCTTCCTGCTTTGGCTTTATATGTTCTAAACGCATTATAAAAGGGTTGGTCTGTTGCACAACTTGTCTGTCTGCCCGTAATATATGTCGTACTGAGTTAGACGTAATACTTCTGGAGACATAATGACATTTCACTCCAGTGGCGCCACTTGTGGGTTTGAACCGAGCATCAGTTTTCCACTTTTTTAGCTCGAGGTCCGTTAGACCCTGAACAACAACAATGTTTTAAAACTCTGCTGCTTTTTAAACCAACCCCCTGGAGATGGCAGGCAGCATTAGACTGGGGGAAAGTACTGTAGCCATTGTGTTCTTCTGGGATGTTGGCACCCAATCTGCATCTTTCCAAAACACAATTTGAGCATTACAAGGGGCTGCCAAGACCTGGATCATAAAGAAATGTTGTGGGGGGAGGGAGTTGACTGGCAATTCAGCGTCAGCCCTAAGGGTGAGCAATGACCTGAAGGGTTATTGTGTTCCATCAACTCAATACCTTCCTGCAGTAACCAATATTATACTTGGTTTTCTAATGCATTAACCGTACTTACCTAGTGCTGTCTTTGTCCCTGCACACTAAAACAATGGTATTTATGGCGGATATTGACATCACCAACAATAGCCTTGAGTACAGAAACTCTTCATAAAGCTCTGTTTTTCCCTTTAAAGGAATGGGACAGGAACACACCCATTTGTCCCCAACTAAAATAGCATGAGGCCTTCTTGTCATTGGCTAACTGTTCGGAATGTTCAGAATGCACAGTGTTTGGCTTCACTGACCACTTACAGAAGCAGACACTGTATTGTGCTGCTCCTAACAGGCAATTTGCTACTACTGCTTAACCTAGGGCTAAATCTGTTAGGCTGCGCTCACCCTTGTCCCCAGAGAGAACATTTGAAGGACTGTAAATTTCAGTTTTTTATGTTGTGGTCGACTGAATTATATGCCAACTAAAACTGAATTAAGGCTCCAGGAAATGGTTTTATATTGGCAGGAGGCGGGTGCAGGGGGTAAGCATGGGAAACTCTAGCATGAGTTAATATGGCGCTATTTGTTTTAACAGAGAGCTAATTTAGCTACGGGTTGCTGCTTTATATATCTGTATACATCTTATTAGACCTGTTGGGGAGACAGTGGGCCTGCTGCTCATCAGATTCAAATAGGTTTTATTGTTACTTGTCTCAAGGCAAGTCTCAGACTTAATTATGAGAGAGAGTGGGAGAGAGACTTCCTCAAGTGAGGATACAGATGACTGAGACTGAACCCGTACAACATGAGAAAGCATCCCAAATCCCTCCCCCTTACAGACATACATGCTGAACTTAGTGGTGAGCAATGTATGTGAAGCACACAAGATCTGTCCGTGTCATGACAGAAGTAGTTAATATTCTTCCTACGCTGCATCCTTTGAGCTGGCAGGCCTTCACTCTGCTTTACTGTGGATACGCACATACACACAAAAACACGCACGAGTGTGCCTGCACACACACACAAACACCCTGGGGGAGAAGGGGCTGGCCGCAGCCTGTCAGCCAGGTGTGATGCCCGCACGGCCTAACACTCCCCTAGAAACGGCCCACTACCCTGGGGCAGCTGAGGAGAGAGCGCCTGCATCTCACAAACACGGCCGGACAGAGCATGAGATCTTAGATACTATTGGTGGCCTGTGTCCTCGACAGCTACAAGTCTAGAAGTTACAGCTAATGGTAAGGTTATGGTAAGATTATTCCGAATGGTCAGAGACAAGATTTTGGTCCATATTGTAACAGAGTCCTGATGGATGTTATATACTGTAACTCCAGTCTTGAGTATGGTATCTATCCTATACCAGGCCCTTTGATGGTCTGAGAGAGTGTTACATGGAGAAAAATCTGCTCTAGGGGGCTGAAAATCATTCTGTTCTGATCCCTTGTGTGTACTCAATGAGAGCTGATCAATTATAAATGGCTAAAGGGCTGTTCTTATGCACGACACAACACGGAGGTATATTGGCCAAATACCACAAACCTCCGAGGTGCCTTATTGCCATTATAAACTGGTTACCAACGTAATTAGAGCAGTAAAAATAAATGTTTCGTCATACCCAAGGTATACGGTCTGATAAACCATGGCTGTCAGCCAATCAGCATTCAGAGCTCGACCCACTCAGTTTATAATGGCATATATACCACAGCCGCTTGGGCCTTATTGCTTAACTATAACGTACTTGTATAACATGAATGCCCGTGTGTCAATCAAATCAATAAATTATTGGATATGCCCTGCTGTGCATCACAGCTGAGGGACCTCCCTGTGTGGCTCTGTCAGAGCAAGTGCAGCCATCCAGTGAGAATAGAGAATATTATAGGACAAGCATGTAGTTCAGTGTAGTGTTTCACTGTCCTGAAATATCAACCAAAGTCATATTTCTGGCTCTGGCATTAGCCTCTGTCACAGGCTTACAGGCATCATGCTATTTCCATGGATACGCTGACAGGGTGAAACCGTCTCACCGTTGCAGAAGAGTATGTGTGGTATGTGTCAGAGCTGTACCGTGTCGTTGCATGACTCTGGTGTGTGCCCCCAGGGGTCCTTCATTGAACTGAGTTATGACGAGTGAAATAAAAAAGCAGGTTGGCATTTATTGTCATGAATCTTGCCCTGGAGGCATCTCTGCAGAATGGTCACTATAGCTGGCACAGCCACAAAGCCATACAATCTCATTTTGACCCTAACCACACTTCTAACTCGAAAACCTGACCCAAAAGCACATTTGAGTTTTCATGATTTTTTACGATAAATGCAATTTTGACTTTGCAGCTGGCCCACCTGGCTGAAATCGTTAAGTTCTGCCTCCAGGGCAAGATTCATTACAATAAATGTCAACCTGCAATAAAAAAAAAATGCACACCTGGCTAGGCCTGAATAGTGTGCAATGCAATATTACATACAATACCACAGAAAAGTAAGCAAACATAGCATGGCCACTACTGTATGTCAATGATGTAATGTAAATATCGCTATCTCCTCTTGAGTATATATACACGTCAGCCATAGAGGCTTACAATCGCAGGCCTGGGCAGGCGAGCACAGACTGAAATAACCACTGATGGCACTGGCATTGTACTGAAGGATGGGCGGCCATGCCGTGGCAGGGTAGGCAGGCATTCTCTCTCTATGTTGTCAACAGTCTTTAGAGGCCTTCAGACCCAGCCAGCACCGCTCAACCTTAAAATGACCAGGCGCTCCATATTCACACAGCAGCCTAAGAAAAGCATCTATCAAGGAGCTGTTTGTCTTTACTTCAGTCGTTACTTTTTTCAATTCATTACATAATACTACCGAAGACCTTCAACCTCCATCCAAACTCACAGAGTTCCTCCTCTCCCTCTCCTTGACACTTAGCCCTGTTGATTTAAGGGTGTTTTATAGCGGTATGGGGATCTTGACGCCAACTGAAGTAGATTTTGTTGGCATTTCCTGGCTTTTCAACAGCACTGAGGCACCACTTTACGATGCTGAGGAATTACAGCATGCCCTGGTCCACTTAGCTGGAGGCAATCACCTCTTAACCTGAGTTTTAAAATAGCTCCGGTATAATTACTTCTGAGGAGCCTGATGATACGATGGCCATAGTTAATCCTTCAGGGTAACTACATGCATTCAATCAACTAAATGTCATTTGCTTTTAATAAACTGCCCATTTATATTGTTCAGCGCTGCACACATTATGCCGGCATGTTCACACATTTGTTTGACTGATCATGTGGTTGCTTTTTAAAGGCCTTCCCTTTACTGTCCATGTCATCACCTTGGAAAGCACCCGTCCATATTAGGCTGACTCTCAATCATGAGTGTGTCAAGTGCATATCTCTGGCTGGGCTCAGTCACATTACCCTGACTACCATTCCCTAAAACAGTTAAGTGGTGTCACCTTCATCTTCACCCAGATTACTAGCTAAATAGCACAACCCCCAGAATGACACAGAGGCAAACACAGCAGGACAGTGACAGAAGTTTCATCCTTCCAGATGAACACGGGCGATAATTGTTTGTTTGTTCTGAGGGCTGTGAGTTACTGGAAATGCGTGAGGTTCATTGTCTGATTTATTGACTTGAGGAAATAGTGATGAGTTTAGTGGGTTCTCCTCAGAGAGCTGGCCCCTTCACCCCCTGCTCCAGATGATGGTTTCTGTAGCGGTTTGTTATTAGTAATCTCTCTGGGTTTTAACCGGGATCTAGCTTACTAGGGACCGCTGGCCCTTGTCTTTGACAAGATGATTGTGAACAGCCAGGACCTTGCCCCATATTCATCTCGTGAGTATCATTGATTTCTCAGAATATAATATATATATATATATACTGTACATACACTGCATGACCAAAAGTATGTGGACACCTGCTCGTCAAATGTGTAGTTGGTCCCCCCCTTTGCTGCTGTAACAGTCTCCACACTTCTCAGATGTTTTTCACTAGATTTAACATTGCTGCGGGTACTTGCTTCCATTCAGAAACAAGAGCGTTAGTGAGGTTTGGCACTGATGTTTGGCGATTAGACCTGGCTCGCAATCAGTCTTTAAATTCATCCCAAAGGAGTTTGAAGGGGTTGAGGTCAGGGCTCGTCCATTGGAATGCCAGATGGGGAAACCAAATAAACTAATCAACTAATTTGTATATATAGTGTATTTTATATACTGATATAAATACCCCTTCAAATTTCAGCCACGTCCTTTGCCCGACAGGTCCATAAAATCAAACACACAGCCATGCAATCTCCATAGACAAACATTGGCAGTTGAATGGCCTTACTGAAGGGCTCAGCGCAACTCAATATTAGGAAGGTGTTCATAATGTTTTGTACACACAGAGATGGCAACACAGGGCTCAGTGGACCCTAGGGTCAGGCTGCTATTAAAGGGAAACTTCACAAATTTTCAACTTCATATTCATCATCTCCAGCAGCATCCCAACATCAACATGTGAACATGGCGCATTTCTATGTTTTGTAGTATAAAAGGAAAGAGGAAGATTAGTGTTTCCAATGACATCAGTGTGTATCATGTGATTTTTAACTAATTGTGAGTAGACATTGCCTGCTAATTGGTTTATGTCATTGGAAACACTTATCTTCCTCTATATAGACAAGTCAGTTAATGAACAAATTCTGTTACAATGACGGCCAAACCCGAACCCGGACGACGCTGGGCCAATTGTGCCCTGCCCAATGGGACTCTCAATTACGGCCGGTTGTGATACAGCCTGAAATCGAAGTCGGATCTGTAGTGACGCCTCTAGCACTGAGATGCAGTGTCTTAGACTGCTGTGCCACTCGGGAGCCCATAGACGATGATGAATATGAAGTAGAACATTTTTAAATGTCCCTTTTAAGCTGACGGCCCATTCATTCAGTCAGTCTCCAGTCCCTCTAGTTAACAGAACCATCATAAGCCGCTTGGAGATAATGACCGCTTGGAGATAACGATTTCTTATTCCTAATCCCGGTCCTTACATTGCTAACCCTGTAGTATACATCAGTAAACATCCGTGTTTCCCATCTCCAGTGCTCAAGTACCCCCAACACTACGCATTTTTATTGAAGCCCTGGACAAGCACACCTGATTCAACTCGTCAACTAATCAACAAGCCCTCAATTAATTAAATTGTGTATGTTTGCCCAGGGCTACAACAAACATGAGTTTGGAAAAACTGGCCTAAATGGTTGAAACTCTAGTCAGTTGGCAGTGCAGATTTAGGATTACATGTGGAGCTGAACCCAGGGGGACCTATAATACCAATGGCCTAGTATACATCCAACATTTGTCACAGAAATGTGATAGCCAGAATGTTCCCTCAGAACATCAACCCTGTGGGTGATTACTGAGTTTCCTGTGGAGATGGGGGGAGAAGGACACTGCGCTACAGAGGTTAAGGAAAAGGGGGGAATATTTGTGGTCTTTCATGGCCTTTCTATCATTCTCATCTGTGATTTGCTATGTGGGCTCACCCTTCCTGTGTAGGGGTAAACTGATAGGACCATCAGGGCATCCTATCTCTGTCTGAGGCCCCTCAGGAGACCTGCTGCAGTCCACTCACCCTCCATTATCTCTTGACCTGTTTACGACAACTGGGCTCCATGGCCATGTCTATCCACAACAATACACTGGTAATATAATGTCCAGAAACAGGACACATCCACACAGGAACGCATGCGACGTGATGGATATGGAGGAGAGGACATGAGCCTTAAAGGGGCAATCTGTAGCTTCTACATCCCTCTGGAATTATATGTACCCATTGATCCTTCAAGAAAATAACTTATCAATGCCTCATGTGCTAGTTCAACTGTCGTACCCCATCAGATCCCACCATATAAGCTTATTTTACTCCAATGTTTGTAAACAAAGTAAATGTAAACACACACTACACTATTTAGCTTCAAAACATGGTTAAATCTATCATTTTGATTTCATGGATGGTCAGTCCTTGCATCCATAGCTCTGTCTGAATTTGACAGTGGTTACATTTCTCCAGCCTCATCCCTCACCTTTATCTCAAAACAGGGGCGGGAAAAACAATTTGTTATTGTTTCAACTGCTGATTGCTGCTTTAAAGTCCGCATTTCTCTGAAGCGGCGCTGTTCTGATCGGTTGTACTTCTTCTAATTCGTCACTTTGTCTAAAAGATGAAAGCCTTCCTTCAGAGTTTTGTTATGTTTGCCATTTGGAAGGATTTGTAAAACCTCATTGTTTAGATGGAGTAGAAGAATGCGGGGTTTTGTGTCCACCTTGGCTGTGTTAAATCAGCACCTTCCAGAGGCTTTTCTCTTATTTGTACTTATTCATGTAACCTTTATATAACTAGGCAAGTCAGTTAAGAAGAAATTATTATTTACAATGACGGCCTACCAAAAGGCAAAAGGCCTCCTGCGGGGATAGAGGCTGGGATTAAAACTAAAAATAATACAAATATAAATATAGGATTGCTGTGCTCCCCCACAGCAATCCACTCAGCCCATCACATTAAAAGCACTATACATTATGTGGGTTGAATGCTGTAACAACACAGAATAAAACAATGAATAAAAGTCCCATGATGGTAGTGACTACCCATTATTACTTTACATGTATTAACCATCATAAAGTCATCATCTCATCTCTGTAGAGCTGCTGCCTATGCTGTCTGACAAAATCACTATCTTAGTAGTTCTTCAAAGTAAATAAGGCACTCTCTTATGACTGCTGAGTAGTAACTATCAATCACTTAGATCATGTACTTTCAGACTCCTGAAGCAACTGCTTTCTATCCCTCTCGATCGCTCGTTCTCGCTTCTCGGTCTCCGTATCTGCTATACACAGACCGGACAAGTTTAAGCGGCGCAATGGATTATGGTCATTGTAGTTTAATTACCATGTTTTCTGCGCTAAACTATGTAGAATATTGGCCTGTTGGAAAATACAACTCCCTACTACATCGCCAATTCAGGCTTGATCTAATTCACCTCTACAGAAAATGCACATCGAGCTCACAGAAAAAAAACTGAATGAAATGGAATTCAAATAATTGAATTGTTTAAAAACTGAAAAATAACTATCATTTTGGTTAATTGCTTAGCACTACTACTCTAACCTTGCAGAGTGTGTGTGGTGTTTGCACACTCCGCATACAGTACAGCTCCTTGGAGCTACATGGCTGTCGTCCACTCCCAGCTGTGCTGCTGAGCTGCCTGGGTCCTTTATTAGTGCTTAAGCCGCTGCTGGCTGTTGTTTTAATGGAGAGGAAATGAGTGAGATGTCTTTCAGTAGCTAGCACATAGCACAGGCCCCAGAGTAATTCTCCTTACTTGGCTACCCATCCACATCGTTCCGGCCAAACTGATGTTTCTTCTCCACGATGAGTCTGGATTTGCCTCACCCACATACAATTTCTAGAATGGGAACACATTGTGACCATTCGGATTGGTCCCAGAGCCAGCCTGATGACATTATCAACTTCTAGGATGGGAGATTCAGACTGAATGTACGTAGCGATTGACAGTCCGTCAGGCAATAATTCTCCCTCTGTAATGGCCCCATGCACCAGAGCCCAGAGCCCCAAGGCCCAACACTGCCCACTGTGTTACCCCCTGTGACCCCGACACACAGACTAACGTGTCCGAACCAGGTATTTACATGGAACTATTTTAAGCCTGGGCCAAACAAAACAGAGCCAATGTCTAAGCTAACAGACTATCTGGACTCTCTAGGGTCCGCTGGGCCCAAACAGCCAGACTCCAGGAGCAACAAACTGTGGGCTATTTTGGGGCAAATATCTCTCCTTAAAATAATAGAATCAGATTTATCATAGACTTGTACAAAACATGCCGTTCTCCACTGTGGGTGATGATGAGAGAGGGTCACCAAAGAAAAGAGAGAGAGAATCGAGAAAGAAATAGGGATGGAGGGATCACTAGCCCTACGTGATGGACGAGTGTGAGAGCCAGCATAGATGTAGATGATAATTATGATGAGGAGGAGGACTAGGGGTGAGGGGCTGAGCTCACTGTGGTTAACACTGATGAGCTTTGGGGCAGTAGACCTCCAGGGAAAAGTCACTTCCTATAAGCCTTTCAACTAATTTGCAGCAATTTTTACAACCCACTTGTATTACACGCTGTGTACAAGGTGTCTCTGCAAGTACTGTACTGTACAGAATAGGCCTACAGTATATGGAATTCTTCAGCCAGCCACAAATAATTGGCATAACTGATAATGGCTATTAATAATGTCAGTATTTTGGTCCATCTCATGACCCCCTTGCCCCTTCTGAAGTTACAGGCCTGTGTCACTTCCATAAACGCTGTTGGGACAGATATAGGGCCTCTCTATAACACTCTTGGGACAGATATAGGGCCTTTCTATAACACTGTTGGGACAGATATACTGTAGTGTCTCTCTCTTTCCAGCCTCACCATCCAATTGACTTAATGCCACTGTAACAATCCCCCTGATGTCATAAAGGACAGACCACTTTCAATGGGACATATTACAAAGGAATATCAAAGCCATACTTCAAAACAAAGAAAAGTAAAGAATATCATTAACTTAAGTGGATTGTGAGATACATTCTAAATCAAATACACAGATTATACAGATGAGCTCTCACACATTTATAGTCCAAGAGCATAGTCTCTCACACACGCACGCACGCACGCACACACACACAAACACACACACGCACGCACACACGCACGCACACACACACACCATCACGAACACACTTAGCATCACTTTCCAACTCCCATAAGTCGTCACATGGAATGGGATATCTGGCTGACCTCTTCACTTACTATAATGAAAATATCTAAACAGCAGGTCTGATCTGGGAGGAAAAAAACAACCAGCACTGACTAACAGGGCTATTTAAAGCTTTCACTCAGACACATGTGCCAGGCAGCACAGAGCATATAAAAACACAGAGAGCAATTAAAAGTTCTCTCCATCCCACAACAGTGACAGACTCTAAACCACATTAACTAGTCAATACAGAGGAGAAAGCTCCTCCAAAAACGACATTCAGCACTCACACAGCCCAGAGGGCACATTCATCACACCCAAACATTCAGGCTACAGTAAGGGATCAAGGATAAAAGCCTCTTTTTAAAGGAGCAACTGATGATTCATCTACATTACCATTGGCTAAGCCTGTTTGCCCAAAGAAAGCTTAGAATAAGATTACAGAGAATGAATCAAAGCCCTTTTCCAGGTTTGATTCATGTTTCCTTTTCACTAAAGTACAGAAGTAATTCCAGGAAATTCGGGCCAGGCAGTTAAGATGACCTGGTTTCAAAACATGCAAGACACTGACTATGAGAACACACAGTAGGCTATGATGTGAATGCTGACAGATGACCGTGTGACACGAACAGTGGCATGACGTCACTCACCTTGGCCCTGATGACGGAGCTCTTCTGGTAGAAGCAGCACAGGGCTGCAGTCAAGGTACTCAGAACGTTGCATCTCTCTGACATCCTTCGCACCTTTCGGGTTAACTCGCAAAAACGGCCTCACAAACAAATCTTGGCATGAAAAAAGCACAGAGATTCTCAATTAGCCTTCACCTCTGTCACACCGAGGGGGAGAGCATTGCAGCACCTTACTCTGTGGCTCTCTCTCGTCTCCTTTTCAGTCTAAGCAGCCCTGCTGTCTGTGCTCTACACGGTGAACACACTAATCCATGCTGCTTCACGCAGTCCCGGAGCTCCATGTATGGGAGCGGTGGAAGCTCCATGTGATCTTGCTCTACCACTAATAAAGTCAGAGCCAGCTTGGAGGGCACTGCCTCTACTGCCTCTACCAGGACTAACCCCTGCCGCCCCCTCTTACCACTGGCTGAGTTTAGAGGGAGGGGAGAAGCTCCTGTGTGTTCTTCGGAAGCCCGGTACCCTACCAACAGTGCTGCTCTGATTAACACCGCCACCATAAACATGCTGTGTGATTCTTCTGTTCTTTTAACACACTGCTGTTTTGAACTGTGAAGGTCTTTTTTTTTCATACTTGATCTAATACTAAGTCGGTCAGACATAGTTGTTGAACAGAGAAATAGGCAAATGATCTGGTTTCTCAGTCTATATTTAATTTGTCTCTCTGAACAACCATTGAGCAGAATGTAGTAGTACACAGATGGGAAGCAGGAATAGTGATGAGTGACAAGATACATATTCACCGGGGTCAGAGCAATGACTCTGTGTCCTTCAATGCTAAGGCCACTTAACTTCAGTCAGAGAGATGGTTGGAGTATAACTGAGCATGTCCAGAAGACTGTATTCTTCATTAGAAAGCAAATGGCACTTTGCAGGTGCTTTTACCCAAATGACTTACAGGGCAATGACTGCATACATATTATGTCGGTGGATCCTGCAGGGACTTGAACCCAAGACCTTGATGTTGTGAACACTGTTACCGACTGAGTCACACTGGCGCAACAGGAGGTGGTGTGGCCGGCCCAGTACATCACTGGGGCAGAGCTCCCTGCCACCTAGGACCTCTATACCAGGCGGTGTGAGAAGAAGGTCTGGAAAATTGTCAAAGACCCCAGCCACCCAAGTCATAGACTGTTCACCTTGTTCACACCTGAACCGCTTCTACCCCAAAGACTGCTGAACGGTTCATCAAATGGCTACCAAATGGCTGACACACACACACACACACACACTATCTATACATATGCTCACACACACACACACACACAAACACATTTTCACACTCTTCACATATGCTGCAGCTACTCTGTTTGTTATCTATCCTGTTGCCTAATTACATTTACCCCTACCTACATGTACATATTACCTCAATGACCTCGTAACCCTGCACATTGACTCAGTACCGGTACTCCTTGTACAGTATATACAGTAGCTTCGTTATTGTTATTTATTGTTGCTATTTTCTATTGTTATTAGCTCATTTTCATACTTTTTAGCTCTGCATTGTTTGGAAAAGGCTCGTAGTTAAGCATTTCACGGTCAAGTCTCCATCTGTTGTGTTCGGCGCATGTGACAAATAACATTTGATTTGATTTGACACAGAACCACTTTTTGTCAACTGCCCAAGTAATGCCGACAGAGTGGAATGTCAACCACTCCAACAACTACAGGAATTGACCAACCGCATTTCATTGGCGTTGGGCTCTCAAGCTGTCCAGGGAATGTTTGGTTGGACCTCCAATACCATGACATCAGCTGACATCCTAACGTGTGAGCGGTCAAATCCAGCTTAATTCAGTTGTCCGTTGAAAAAGCTTTAGGGGAAACTTACAGCCTATTACCGGCATGTGGGGAAAAAGACAGATCGCTAGTCGGATGAAAATATACTACAGCAATCATTAGATACAGCCTCACAGGACTGGCTTGCTTCATCCCTATGAATCAGAGATACGGTCCAACTACAGGTGAGGGGGAGTGAGAACCGACTGACCTAATGATGCAGATGTGTGACAGTGAATGACTGCAATGCATACCGCTGCTCATCCATTTACACAATGTCAACAACAACAAAAAAGGAAATCTATGTAAAGTGAATACTCTATTAAGTATGTTATTCTACTCCATCTATCTCCAATATGGAGCACATCTGGGGCTCTACAGGACAAATCAGTCATCCATGTGCTTTGTTTTCATGTTGTATAATAGTTTTAAGTGGTCCTCTCTGTCTTGCGCCATTCATAAATCTGTTGTAAGAACAAAAAACTCCCGTTGTAACCGCACTGGGAAAGGGTCAGGAGATCCAATGAGTGCTGGAGTGTAATTACCCAAGAGCCATTAAGAATTGCAAACAGTTGGCTATCTATCGGCTGGGTTCCATTCCCCTGCCTCCGAAACGCTCAAGTGTAAACAAAGACATTAGGGAAAGCAGGCTGGCACTCCCTCTTCTCTACACAGTGCAGAAATGCTTTCCTGCAGGAAACACATCAAACAAGTTCATTGCTTTCATTAAAACCCCAGAAGACTGCCTGGGAAAGAGAGGAACCTGTTAGAGAGTTTTCACAAGCTTCAAATGACCAGCTTTAAGTAAAGTACCCCCCAAAATACACACATTTATTTCTCTAGACAAGTGGAATGGAGGAACAGCCAACTCAGAATTCTTTACTTTTGACTGACATCCAGTTGGCCTGTATGATCATTTGAATTGTATTACACCTTTATTTAACCAGACAAGTCAACTAAGAACAAATTGTTATTTAACAACAAAAAACTATGTAAGACAAAACAGACAGAAGATACTGGAAACAGAGCAAATACAACCGCAAACAAACAGTGTATGTGTAGGATGAGGAACTCAACTCGAGGAAGTCCGGGGAGGCAGGAGGAGCAGGTAGCTGACTAGTGGTGGCTGTTCAGCAGCCTGATGGTCTGGGGGTAGAAGCTATTGGCCAGTCTGCTAGTTTTAGCCATGATGCTCCTGTTCTGCCCACGTCTGAGTGATTGAAGCGGGGAGAACAGCCCGTGGCTGAGGTGTCTGTGTGGTTTGACCATTTCAGCTCCTCTGAGACGTGTATGTGAGTTTTTTTCCCGTCTCCACGGCGGCCCCGTTGATGAGGATGGGGGGCGTGCCCCACCTGGTTCCTCCTGAAGTTCACAATCAGCTCCTTTGTTTTGCTGACATGGAGGGAGAGGTTTTTTACTTGGCACCGCACCATCAGAGTACCTACCTCCTCCATGTATGCCATCTCGTCGTTGTTGGCAAACAGGCCTACTACTGTCCCGTCTCACTTGATGATGGAGTTGGAACTGTGAGGCCACACAGTCGTGGGTATACAGGAAGTACAGGAGGGGACTGAGGACGCACCCTTGTGGGGCTCATGATGCACTGTCATTTGTCAGTTGCATAGGGAAGAGTTCAGTCCCAGGGCTGTGAGCTTTGTGGTGAGTTTAGAGGGCACTATGGTACTGAAGGCTGAGCTGTAGGCAATGAACAGCAACCTCACATATGTATTTCTCTTGTCCAGGTGGTTGAGGGCAGTGTGCAGTGCAATGGGGTTTGTGTCATCCGTGGATCTGTCAGGGCGGTAGGTGAAGTGGAGAGAGTCGAGTGTCTCGGGAGGGAGGAGGTGATGTGGTCTTTGACTAGCCTCTCTAAGCACTTCATTATGACGGAAGTGAGTGCTGCGGGTCGGTAGTCATTCATTTCAGTTACTTTACCATTCTTGGACACGAGCATAGAGGCAGATGGATATAGAGCCAGATAGAAGTGTGCAACCAAGCATCAGTAAGTGATGAATTTATCAGAATGCCTTTAGCATGTCAGTGACACTGATGATGACAACGCTGTGATGAAAGCTGAGACACACAACACTAACGCTGGCACAGAACCAAAGAGCAGTATTGACCAGTGCCAAGTGTGCCATTATAGCACATCACATACAACATCCACATTTGTCTCTTGGTCATGTCTAAAAGATCTAGAAACTGTGTGTAATGTCTATCTGTCCTTTAGACTTTTGGAAACTGCAATGGATAACACAAATACCATTTCCCTGGAAAGCATATTGGCACATCTTTTAATTCAACTCCAGAAAATAAAAAGAGAAGAACAGACTATCAAGAGATTGACTGGAATTATGGGTGCACTTCAATACTGTCTGTCCAGCTGTTCTGCTGTGTAATAAATGATACTGTAGTACTTCAATCAAACCACTAGAGATTGCCATTTCTCTTACATTGTGGTATGAACTGTGGACTCTGTGGCTGCATTTACACAGAGAGCCCAATTCGGATCTTATGCCCAATTATTGTCAAAAGAGCTGATCTCATTTTCCAAGAGACGCAATTAGTGAAAAAAATATCAGAAATGGGCTGCGTTAATGCAGCCCAAGACCCTGCTGAAGGGCAGAACTTAGTTCTAACGAGTCTAAGATACAGCCAGGTACAGTAGGTAGGAGCAACAGGGAGAGATGAAGGATGGATCCCATCCTCATAATCTTGCTGGCATCTGCCTCTAACTGGGAGCAACTGTCTGTGTCTGTCTCAATCACACCTGTGCTGCATATCCTAGCCACACCATATGCACATTATGTATGAATGTTCTTATTTAGAAGTATTGTGAGATATCTAAACTTATGTCTTTGCAGTTCTGGCAGTTTCTTTCTTCAAATTGGTCAGTCAATCTCTCTAACCCCCGGGAAATTGACACTTCTGGCTATTTCCCTGAACGCAACACAATTCTCCTTATCTACAGCAAGATCACTTAAACTCCACAGCCTTTGACCCTGCAGTAGAAAACGTTTTACGTGCTGGGCAAATTCATTTACTTGGTATTTATGAAGATGATAGGACTGCAATCCTACATACAGGCTGTCTAGTCTGGTGAGTTGTCAGACTGTCAGATCTCACCCTGCCTGTCACAAATAGTGTGTATTTCTGTGTGTATTTCTGCAGGCTGCGCGTGCTGTTCTGTGCTGTGCAGGCCACACGGAGGGCCAAAGGGTCTTCATCTGGTGTTTAGCAAGGGCTGGAGATCTCACAGGAGGCACAGAGAGCCATTGTTCCCTTTAAAGCTCTTTCATAAGCAGTTAGCTGCTTACTGTTCAGCCGGTTCTAAGAGGAGGAGAGAGAGAGAGAGGCTGTGTTAATGCCTCGTGTGAAAAGAAGTAAAGAAATCCCTTCATCGGGGGCCCGTGGAAACCAACAGGTCAAACAATCCACTAGGCCTGATGTTCTCCATCCTGTCTTTTCTTGTCCTCCGGTTCTTCTCTTTCACTCTCATTCTCTCTCTTTCCATTCTTCTCACTAGGTCACTCTCAATCAGTCTTTCACGCTATACCCCTCTTCTCTTCTACACTCCAGCCACTGGGCAAAAACTGGTTCAATCAACGTTGTTTCTAAGTCATTTTAACGAAAATCACTTTGAATCAATGTGGAAATCTCATTGGATTTGCAAAAAGTCATCAACGTAAGGCCATATAGAATTTTTTTCACCCAACTTTGAACCTAAATCCAATGACATGGTGACTTTTTTGGTTGATTTCACGTTGAACTCACATTAGTTGACAACTCAACCAAATGTGAATCAAAACTAGACGTTGAACTGAAGAGTCTACTGGAGTAGCAGGTCCTGGCCCTTTGTCCTCATCTGACACCCTTTTCTCTTTGTGACTGTGTCTCTGAGTCACTCTGACAGTTAATCTCAATCTAATCCATGTAGAGACACATGACCATGATATAAAACCTGTTTCTCATAAACACCACACACTCCCAGAGGGAGAAGTTGGGCTCCATCCAGCAAAAAAGTTGTATTTTTAGGCATTGAGTCTTTCTTGAACAATTTCCACTCTCCCGCCTTCCAGATTGGCTTTTGAAGATAGTCGCCATGTGAAATTGGAGGCAAAACAACAAGACTTTCACAAAGAACAGTTTGAAGCTACACTGGTGCAGCATTCAGTCATTCTGTGTGTCTCTAGTCCACCCACCTAAACCACTATCCCAGTGGTTGGTTGCAGTAGGATTGTGGGTATTACCCTGACCAGCTCCGTGTTGCAACACGGGTCACCTACCCACAGGAAATTACTTTGGCACACTGGCCTTTGATGCTTCCTGTTCATGTGTGGCAAACATTCATTGTTGTTTAAATAGCTTGTTCATTTAAGGCCCAGCTGGGTGGAAAAACAAACACACCTGGATGGGCTGTGTTGAGGTGTGGAGCTCACAGTAACAGTGGATAAAGTATCATGGGCGTTATGTAAGGCCTGGGCCAGACAGTGCAGTTCAGCAGGAAGGACCCCACACACAGCAGCTGGATCTCCAACAAAAACAATGGGAGAGATATTAACAGGAGGTGCTCTAGTCTGCTGTACTCCTGCTGTCCTCTGCACTGTGGCTGCCCAGAATAACACAGTTGGATGAGTCTGTTGCGAGGCGGGCTGTGCTTCGTCGGGCCTCTCTAGCGTTGGTTAAACACCACAGGAGAAACTCCACACTTACTACCCTGAATCTAGTGATACTCACCACAGAGTTTGTGTGTGTGTGTGTGTGTGTACCTGTGTGTGTTTATTTGTTTATTTCACCTTTATTTAACCAGGTAGGCCAGTTGAGAACAAGTTCTCATTAACAACTGTGAGCTTGCCAAGATAAAGCAAAGCAGTGCGACACAAACAACAACAGAGTTACACATGGAAAAAACAAACATACAGTCAATAACACAATAGAAAAAAAGACTATATACAGTGTGTGCAAATGGCGTGAGGAGGTAAGGCAATAAATAGGCCATAGTAGCGAAGTAATTACAATTTAGCAAATTAACACTGGAGTGATAGATGAGCAGATGATGATGTGCAAGTAGAAATACTGGTGTGCAAAAGAGCAGAAAAGTAAATAAAAACAATATGGGGATGAGGTATGTAGATTGGATGGGCTATTTACAGATGGCCTGATGTTTATGTTAGTGTGTGTGTGTTAGTGTACGTGCTTGTAGATGTGTGTACAGTACCAGTCCAAAGTTTGGACACAACTATTCATTCAAGGGTTTTTCTTTATTTTTACTATTTTCTACATTGTAGAATAATAGTAAAGATGTCAAAACTATGAAATAACACATAAAAACCCTGGAATTAGTAGGTGTGTCCAAACTTTTGACTGGTACTGTACGTGTACGCGCTTGGCATAGATGACTCTTGTCTAAGAATGAGGCCCTGCATGGTCTCAGTTGCACCCTCACCTGTGTAATCTCTCTGAGGTGAGCTGAGATGAGGACAGGGCTCAGCGTTTGGGATGTTTCATCCTCATATAACACTTTCTGTCATCAACCTTAGTCAGACGAGGCTGGCAGCTCTCTCCATCATCACTTTTAGTAATGAGGGAAGAGGTGGTCCATGTGGTTGCCTGTTCCAACATGTTGAGGTGACTGAATGAGCATGACTGAATGGAGATGGTAGTGACATAATTCATATTTGACATAAAGGGTAGATAACAATGGACTGAAGAACTGACTTTCTGATTTGGGCCAATTTCTCTTTTCTAAGGCACATTGAGCCAGCGCCCTGAGTAGCGGTTAGGACTATTTACTACCGATGTTTTGACACCTGAGCAAATTTCAGATCTGCTGAACGCTAACTTGAACATGAAAATGTGCAACTTCCGGCATACGTTTACAGTAAACACTGAGGCTGTACCCACTTTACCCACTGTACCCACTGTACCCACAGTGTACCCACTGTGGCTATTTGATCATAATGTAGGCCTATCAGAGTGGCCTACCATCAAAAAATGGAGAAAATGCATCCCATAACATTTGAACAGCTGTTCTATCATTCAGACTACAGTAGCAGCAAATGTGTGGTGTTCAATGAAGGCCAACATTCCATGAGACTTTGGAAAGAAACATGCAGGGCTTGACATTACCCTGTTTATCCACTTGTCCTTCAGACAAGGTGGTGACTGAAAATGTTATGTTGTTTAATGCAAGAAAACACTTTACAAAATAAAAGTCATTATTATTATTTCCACCATTATTACAGAGAATCAGACAAATGATGCTACCCTCTGCCTATTGGCTACTTAGCTTATTCAAAAAAAAGCTATTTACCTGACTTGCTTCTAAAGACGGCTAGAAATGCACAAACGTTTTGCTGTTGTAGGAAGCAACCAGAAATGATCTATAACCGGGCTAATAACTCACTAACTAGCAAAGAATATGAACAAAAGTGCACAGCTGGCTGCATGCAGCCCCTGGTTTGATCTCAAAACAAGCGCATTGAGTTCAAAGTGAATGGCACAGATCCATATATGGCAATGGCTATTTGCATATAGGTCTACTGCACCTATGATTGGTTATGGCGCACTGGTCTGTGTAGAGTACGGTCCTGAGTCATGCCTGTCAATGCAATAGAATCCTACCCCATTGCGCTCTGCCTACAAGAAAATCTCTTGCATAGTTAGTTTTATTTTCCGAATGCTACATTGAAAGTGGCTAACATTGCATTGATTCAAGCACAATTCCCACAGTAGTGTGAAACGTTGATAGTGTAAACTAAAGAGGAAAACTCTAGAACGTGAAGGGAAGTTCAATCTCGTGCATCTCTGCTCGGGCTGATATTTCATCTGTCCAAGGGGAGCTGGCGCAGCTTATAGGGAACATTGCCTACTACCCTAGTGAGGTAGCAGAGCTGTGTGTGTGTTCATGAAAGGCTGCCATGGCACCTGATATGAGAGCTGTTTGCTCTCCTGACCTGCATGTGAAGAACCACTATGTTTGCTTTTCACACTGACCTGAGAGCATCCTATCGTATGAGGCAAGCAGACCAGGGTATTAGTGACAGTGGGTGAGGGGGAAAAAGGGAAGGACTGGGTGAACGAGCATGTGTGTGAAAGAGAGTGAGAGAGTTGTCAGGCGTGTGGTATCAGAACACACAAACCTCAGTCACCACTCAAGCCCAATCACAGTGAGCAGGGACACAGGTGAAGGTAATAGGGAATATGATTTGGTCGATACGTTGACCTATTTCTGAGACAAAGTGCCTCGTAGCCTGGAGAGAAATTAGATTAGTGTACTAGACAGAGCACATTTCCATGTCCTTTTCCTTTTGAGACTTCTTGACAGCCTCCCCCTTAGAGAGTAGAATCATTTATGCTCACAGCAACCTTACATAAAGAGGAATTATAGCTAGAGCCAACATCAGTTACTTAGCTACTTAAACATGTACTATGCAAAACTTTTAGAGCACTAGATTTCAAAAAAGTCTAAAGAGAAATGTCTCTCTTCTTGGTGGAAATGCAACATTGTGTGTTCCACATCGTTTCCATCTAAGAGACACTCCTTTCTACCCAAGTGGTCTCTGCTACTTTTTAATCAAAGAGACGTTACTCCACTGAAGATGTTACTCAGCTCCTTAGCTACAGATGAGTACAGCGTGGCTCCGTCTGAGACAAAACACAACAAAACTAGTGATTACAGTCTCCTGTCTGCCTATTGTTTTCCTGTGGCATTGCGGTAACATTTGAGAGCTTATGAGGGCTACGTCTAGATCTTCTCTCCTTTTCAAACAAATGCCCCTTTCTCTCTCTAACCAATGGGTATACTAGATGATGTCTACACAGGAAACAAAGCTTGAAGAGGACACTTTTACACAGCGAAACGTTCTGAACTGAAGGCTCAACCTGTCTGGAGAACAAAAAGTTCAACCTCTTGTCAAAAGAATAGTGTGTTACAAAACATGACATCATCAGGCCTTATAACTCAAACACACGAACACACACATGTACACACACACACACACACACACATACTGTACACACATCATGTCTTCTCCATATATACTGTACACATTTACTGTCTTAATCTTTCTTTGTAGCTCTTTAAAATCCTGGAAAAATAAACCAAGACACTTCATATCCTTGATGTCAGATCAACATCTTGTGTCAGAGGTCCTTGAGCGCTACTAGCATTCTTGCCCTATTTCACTGACCTCGTGAACAAAACGAGTCTCAACTGTTTTGTAGGAATTAGCGTCATATCAACTTCAAAAAGCTGAACTATATCCTTACAGTATTTGTTGTCTGGTAGAAAACATAAACCTGTATGACTGGTCTTGTCAGTCCTGACTAAAACACCATTCAGATAAGTGATGAATCAAACCTCAATATTTCTGACCGCTTCTGAATCAGTTTAAAAACAAAGTGAGATAACAAAACAATAGTGACACCTGTTCAGCCCTGTGTCTCACTCAGCCATATGTGTAATGGTTGAGTGGGTTCCTACCTTGACATACTCCATGGTGGGATCCATGCTGCTGCTGAGGTCCCTGGGGAACAGAGACAGAGACAGGGTTCTGTTGAGTGAACACATTTCTACTGGCTGCTGCTGGTCCCATCCACTCCCTCCCTGTGCTGTGTTGTGTCTGCAGAGCTGCTGCTACTACCCTGGCTGCTGACTGAGATTCTACCTCCTCTCTGACAGGAGTGGCAAGCTCAGACACCACCTGCCCCCACCCACTTGTCTACCCAACCAGCCCCCACACAAGTCACAGCCACATGTCCCCTTCTTCTGACCTCAGTGGCAAATTCACAGAGGGGTAAGAAACTCCCACATGAGTCCTTTCTCTGTTACATTAGATGAGAAAAAGGGGTTTAAACTTTCCCTGTCATTAGCAGGGCTAGTCCTCCCTAAATTCTCAGAACCAACTCGAGACGTCCATAATGGATTTTGAGAAGAAATCAGTTCAAAAGGCTGAGAGGAGTTAATTTCAAATCCCTGAGGACGAGACGATGCCTCCTCAGGGTTCTGCTAAACATTCTGTTTATTTGAGTTCTGCCTCTCTACTCTACTTTTTTCTCCAATATTCTTTTTTTTTTTTTGTGTGATTAAAGAGTAGTTTAATCCAATCCCTTGATGCAGAAGCCTTACAGGGGGGGAATTAATTCCTTGAGCCTTTCACCACTTTTCCCATAGAGATTGTGAAGGGGAAACAAAACACAAACATCATATTATGGCATTGAACTGGGAGGATGTGTTTTTAGTCTCCTGCCAATTTCGGCTAAACTTATTTTGATCTCTTATTTTTATTCCTGGTAGCATGAACACCGATTTTCTTGGACAATTTCAGGCGTATCTACATCCATTATGAATCGACTTAAACATAGTCCTCCAAAAACAAGAAGAACATCTCGCATCGACAACGTGGTCCAGGGTAGGCCAGTTAGCCCTGCTAATTCAGCCAGCTCTACTAAACCCAGCAAGCCCTACAAGCTCCTCACATCACAAGTCCGACATGACAACCAGCAAAGTAGACAACCAGAACCAGAACTAAGGGGTTTTGGAAGCAATCTCTGCCATGAGGGCGGACTTTTCCGCAAAACACAAAGGTGTCCTAACAGGGTTTAGTGAGGTTAAACGTGACCTTCAAGCCTACTTCACGCACTTGGATGAAGCAGAGGAACACATTAGCATGGTAGAAGATACTGTCGTCACTGTCAAAACAACGACCGAAAAGTTGGATAAACAGGTGGCGGACCTTACTTCAAAACTATACTCGAGAACCACCACAGGAGGTCTAATTTGAGACTGGTTAATCTACTTGAAAAAGTGGCAAATGGTGACGCAGTGGCATTTCTCGCTCTCTCTGTCTTGCATTTCTCTCTCTCTCTGTCTTGCATTTCTCTCTCTCTCTCTGTCTTGCATTTCTCTCTCTCTCCCTTGGAAGCTGATGTGCTCTTTCAATGCGCAAGGGGTACGGAAAGTTGTCCGGCCCCAATGAGTTGAAAGAGCCCATCTGCTTCCTGCTCCTACAGGCCAGAGAAACCATCCCTCTCCTTGAGTCCTTAACATTAAGTTTCTCAACTTTCAAGACAAAGTCCGAGTGATGTGGAAAGCCAGGGCTATGGGCAAGGTGATCTACGGGGACAAAGAGATCTTGTTCTTTCCTGACCTATCTGCGGTTCTCCGCCGAAAAGGAAAAGGCTACGACAGGGTCAAACGACCAGCTCAGGTCCCTCAACATTGTCAATGGAATATCTGACCGACAATGGCTGGTCACACGATGTTTGAATCTCCCTCTCAAACCGAGGCGTTCATCCATTGCATATAACATAAATCTTCTTCCAAGTCATGTTGTAGCTGTGACGTTTACCACCACTCTGGACTATGGAGAATTAAACCCGCTTGGATTACTGTTGGCAAGCTAACTAACAATAAATCATGTATTAACTGCTACTGTAGCACTGTAGCTAGCATAACTGTTAAGTGAATAATATGGTGAGCTCGCCCACTCAGTTTTCTTATATTATTTGTAGCCTGTATGTGCTCATCACTTAGCTCTGTTTGTTCAATATAACAGGCGAGATAGCTTTCCATTGAACATTGGATGTCATGTTTAAGTTGATTTATGTTATGTTAATAATTCTCTTCCATTGGATTACATAAAACTCTGTCAAATGTTTTCTTTAACCTTTATTTAACTAGGCTTGTCAGTTAAGAACAAATTCTTATTTACAATGACAGCCTAGGAACAGTGGGTTAACTGCCTCATTCAGGGGCAGAACGACAGATTTTTACCTTGTCAGCTTGGGGATTCAATCTAGCAACCTTTTGGTTACTGGCCCAACACTCTAACCACAAGGCTACCTGCTGCCCCAAAATGCTGATGAAGATCTTTAGCTCCATGTCAATGGACACATCGGGACCTTATTCATTCATCCTGCATTACCGAGAAGCATCGGGACTACATTATATGAAGACTTAAGTTTCAATCATTTCCTTGGACTAAAATGATTGACACTCATGTGCAAGCCTGACTTCTACATCATGTGCTAGGGCCTTTGGGTAATGTAGCACATATTCAAGGGTATATTTTTTTCTCACATAGCCTGTTAATTTCTGATCTTTGATACTTTTTTTTGGTTTATAAATGTATCATGGTATACTACGTTAATGCTATATGTATGGGCCATTTTGTTACATGGTAGCTACTAGCTATTTTGGACTGTCCATACTTTAGCGTTAGCCAGGCTTCACTGACTAGCATTACTGTTTTAGGTGGAGCTATTGTTTGCTACTTTTCAAAAGAATACTATGTGATACAGTGAAATACTGTGATCATCTTGCTAGATATGTGGTTTGTTGTGATATTTCACATAACATCTTGCAAGATGGGCCTTTTGTTTTGTTTGTGAGGAGTAATGGCAGAGAGACGGTAGGAGACACTGTTTTATTTAGGGTCGCTTAGGTTAGACTGCTCCCTTTAATGGATCAGTCGTCCACCAGGCTACACTCTACGGTTAGGGGGAGGTTGGAGAGGAAGCGATGGGTGTCTCGGTTAGGGAGACAAGGGAATGGTGTTCAGTGTTTTACTGTTAGGATAGATTCATGTTTGTTTGTTCCAACAGATCTTTACATATTTTTCTCACTATAAAATATTCATGCAGTCCGTGTAGTTACTAAACATATTTTAGATATGCCTTTATGCTATAGCTTATTCCATGTTTACATCTTCGGTTAAATTACTTCAAATGTCAACCTTAATTTAACTTTGGGGAATGTCTGTAGAGTTTGTAAACTATCCAAGCTTTAAACAGGTTATTACTGGGCTTCAACAACTTCATTCATCTATTATGTTCCTACAAGAAACTCACGGGTTGAAGGACGAGCTACTTAAAAGTACGCAGGAGATGGCGAGGGCAAGTAAAAGCATCCTGTTTCTCCTCTCATTCTCGTGGTGTTACGGTTGTAATTCACAAAGTTGTTCCGTTTCAAGTGGAAAATATTATAACTGATACAGCAGTTAGATAGATTCTGAACAGGGAACTCTTTTGAATGGGCGTATTAATCTGGTTAATGTTGATGGTCCTAATGATGCTATTCCCAAATTCGTTAGGAATGTATTTCTATTGATAGCCTCCCTTCCTGATAAAGTCATAATAGCAGGGGGTTTTAATTGCACTCTTGCTCCTCTGGTTTAGACACTTCCCACTCGCAGAGTCGAAAGACATTACAGCATTTCATTACGGACTTAAATCTATTTTAATTAACCCTGGAGGACTCAGAACCTGAGTAAAAGGGAGTCTTCATGTTAAAAGTAGTATAGACTACGTTTTAGTTTATTGCTCATTGCTTCCCAATGTAGCAGGACGTGGATATAATAGTATTGTTCTGAGTGACCATTCTCCTGTGTCATTATTCTATAGGGTTACAAAACTAGTAAAAGGATCCTCTCGATGGCGTTTGCATCCCAGATGGTTACAGGACCGAGACTTCTTACATTATGTTGGAGTCCATATAGATGTACATTTTACATTGAACACTGACCAATCGTCAGCGAGTCCCAGATGGGAGGCTTTCAAAGCCTATATATTAGGGGGCAAATTATAAGTTTTACCAGTTTCAAATCAAATAAATTACATCTGAAAATGAGAGCGATGGACAGCAAAATCAGAGAGTTGGAGAGGGAAGCTTTTTTGGATACCTCACTAGAAGTAAACAAATAATTATTTACTCTTAAAGCTCAGTATGAAGAACTTTCCAACTCAAAGGCTGCAAACAGCCTAACGAGGCTGAAACAGTCCTTCTATGATCAAGGTGAAAAACATGGCGAATTGCTGGCCTGGTGCATTAAGCCATTAATTGAATTCCTAATTTCCAAGGACAATTATCAATGGATCCTGTAGAAATAAACCGAACATTTGCTTCCTACTACAACACACGTTACAACTCTGAATCTTAACTTAACTAATCAGACATCATTTTTGGATGGTCTTGATTTTCCCTCTATTTCAGAAGACACAACATTGGATCTGGAAAGGAATTGAATGGTGTTGAAATATCTGATGCTAATTCTTATATGAAGGGAGGTAAAGCAGCAGGTCCAGATGATTCTCCTAGTAGATATTTAAGGACAAACTACCAGATCCACTTTTGGATATGCATGCTGAATCCTCTCAGCAAGGTTGTTTCCACCTCTCTCTAAGGAGTGCTTTAATCACTCTTATACAGAAGCCTGATAAATCCCCAACAAAATGTGAAAGTTAAACTGATTTCTCTTCTGAACTCTGACTCAAAAATGATTGCTAAAGCTTTAGCCAGGAGATTGGATAGAGTGCTCCCATTTCGAACACACAAAGACCATAATGACTTTGTGAAAAACCGTCAAGGTTTTCACAATGTGAGGAGAGTACTAAACAGTGCACATGTGAAGGGTCCCCTGATACTGTCATACTCTCACATGATGCAGAGAAGGCATTCGATAGAGTTGAGTGGTCTTATTTATTTGAAGTGCTTAATTAAGAGAGTTGGGTTTGGGAACTACTTCCGTAAATGGATTAAGATATTATATACCGACCCCACAGAAGTTGCCACTAACAACTTGATTTCACAACCTTTTATGCATTTTTGGGTTTCGAGACAAGGATGTCCGGACAGTCCAATACTCTTTATTTTAGCTATAGAACCCTTTGTCATTGCAGTAAGGTCCCACCCGTCAATTAGTGGAATTAAAACATTGGATTACAATGATGCCAATGATACCCTCTTATTCTTAACAGATCTAAATAATTCTATCTCTTCCCTCTCCAATATAATTAATAACTTTGGTCAGGTTTCTGGATTTAAAGTTAATACAACTTTAAACCTCTTCTATCCTTTTCCTCAACAAGCAAGAGAGACTGAATCTAGTTGTACAGCATCCATTTGCGAATACAGAACAAGGTTTCACATATATTGGTATTAAAATCACACCAGAAATTGGCTCCTTGACTTCAACAAATGATGAACCCATGGTAATGAGTGTAACCGAATCCATCAACAGATTGACATCATTGCCTATATCTATTATTGGTCAAATAAATATGATTAAGATAAATATTCTGTCCAAATGTCTTTCTTTATTTCAATCAATTCCTCTGGCTCCACCACCTTTATTTTTTCACAAAGATCAGAAAGATACTCTCAAATTTGATCTGAAGCAACAGAAAACCAAGGCTTAGACTTCCTCTTCTTTATTTGCCCTATGACAGAGGGGGGTTGCAACTTCCACACCTACAGTGGTATTACTGGTCTGCACAACTTAGGGCTGCAATGTTTTTGTTCTCCAAGAAACCATACTTACCCAGGCTGCAGACTGAAATGCTGTCCACAAAAGGCTTAACTCTGTATGGATATTTGTACTCTGCTCCCTTTAAGAAGCTAAAGAAGAATACTACTAATCCCTTTGTTAAAAACATCCTAACTATGTGGCCTGAAGTACAGCAATATCTGGGCGAATCCCCTGTATTGTCCAGTTTAACACCAATTTGGGGCAATGACAATTTCACACCTAATAAAAATGACTTGGGGTTTAAAGAATGGCCAAGAAATGGTATTGTTAAAGTAATGGATTTATTCAATTAAAAAGGGCTCATGTTGTTTGAAGAAATAAATGAAAGATTTAGCTTACCACAAAAGCCTTTTTCCAAATACTTACAATTGAGAAGAGGTATTTTTTCCAGTCTAAAACAATCTTCCCTACAACGTCCTTTGACCACTTTAGAAACTCTCTCTGTTAGTGTGTTATGGGAGAGTCATTATATGAGAAAATGGTAGATACTCAAACTCTGATAGTAAGAGACTTCAGTGGATACAAGATATGCAGGAAGATATTTCAGCAGAGGACAGGGGTAGGATATGCTCTAGAGATCAGATACAGACAATAAACACCTGCCTGAGATTGTTGCAATACAATTTGATAATGAGAACATATATCACCTGTTAAGCTCCACATATTTGACCCTAATATCCCAGACCTGTGTTAAATGTGACATGCATTTAGTAGGCACCTTGTATCATTGCCTGTGGGAATGTGCTGAAATACAAACGTTTTGGAGCTCAGTACTGCACTATATCTCTGAGATTACCTCTACCCCAATACCATTAATCCCTACACTTTGCATCCTAAATCTTTACCCAAGGAATTTCTCTTTACATAGGAAAGAGAAGAAAATGGTTGATCTCTTGTCTATTACAAGCTAGACTTTCAATTGCTCTGCACTGAAAGTATGTCAGCTCACCCTCACTTGGTCATTGGTTAAAATAATTCATGTCAATCCTGGCTCTTGAAAAATGTAGTTATATAGTGAAAAAGAAAGCCCCAGAGTTTCATGATATTTGGGATCTGTTTTGTGACTTTTTGCAAACCAGTGATATTTTAGAAGAATTGTAAGGTGAATATTAGGTGAATATTGGCTATAGTCGAAGCGTAATCTGCATTATCTACGACTGAATATAATACTTTTTATGTATTTTTATTAGTAGAAATGTGTCTGTGAATGTTTGGTTGTTATGCTTTTGTCTCTTTGGGTTGGTGGGGTATGTGTGGAAATAAAGAAATCCATGTATTTCTGTAATTGATGATTTGGAACTAATAAATATGTGTTCAAAAAAGTGTTTTAAGAAGAGCCTCTGTGGAATAGAAAACAGTGGAATGTTGCCCCTTATTCCATACAAAATGTTGGCTAAGCGAACAGGTATCCGAACCAAAGAATTTACAGTAAGATTACAATCTAAAAGTAACTCACCAAACCAAACTTTGATGGCCCTTGGTCTTTCCTTTTCTCCCTAATGTTCTGAATAGGGCGTGAATGCAGCAGGAAATACGGTGGCGAATAAAGTCAACTGGAAAGAGGATGTTTGCTGCATCCTGAGAAGTTCAGCGTCGGCCACTAGCTCTTAAACAGCTCCTCTCAGCTCTTTCTCCATTTAGCTTCTGTACGACCGCGTCTCATCTACTCACTGAACTTGGAGAACTGAACTTTCTCTCCTCTGCATATTCTTTCATGTCAGCCCACACAATAACCTGGCTTTTCTTTCAGCAGGGTGAGTGGGTGGTTGTATGTCAAACCACCTCAGAGGAACACAACACAACACAGGCAGGCTGCTGCGCTGGCTGGTTCAGCTCTGAAGTCACTCCCTCCGAATAAAGAGCTGGCCTTGTTACTCAACAACTATAGCTACAGTGTTAGGTAACATCCCAATCAGTTCACAGTGAGGTGGTGTCATACAGTTAACAGTGTGGTGGTATCATACAGTTCACAGTGAGGTGGTATCATACAGTTAACAGTGTGGTGGTATCATACAGTTCACAGTGTGGTGGTATCATACAGTTCACAGTGTGGTGGTATCATACAGTTAACAGTGTGGTGATATCATACAGTTCACAGTGTGGTGGTATCATACAGTTCACAGTGTGGTGGTATCATACAGTTAACAGTGTGGTGGTATCATACAGTTCACAGTGTGGTGATATCATACAGTTCACAGTGAGGTGGTATCATACAGTTCACAGTGTGGTGGTATCATACAGTTCACAGTGAGGTGGTATCATACAGTTCACAGTGTGGTGATATCATACAGTTCACAGTGTGGTGGTATCATACTGTTCACAGTACGGTGGTATCATACAGTTCACAGTGTGGTGGTATCATACTGTTCACAGTGTGGTGATATCATACAGTTCACAGTGTGGTGGTATCATACTGTTCACAGTGTGGTGATATCATACAGTTCACAGTGAGGTGGTATCATACAGTTCACAGTGTGGTGATATCATACAGTTCACAGTGAGGTGGTATCATACAGTTCACAGTGAGGTGGTATCATACAGTTCACAGTGAGGTGGTATCATACAGTTCACAGTGTGGTGATATCATACAGTTCACAGTGAGGAGGTATCATACAGTTCACAGTGAGGTGGTATCATACAGTTCACAGTGTGGTGATATCATACAGTTCACAGTGAGGTGGTATCATACAGTTCACAGTGAGGTGGTATCATACAGTTCACAGTGTGGTGGTATCATACAGTTAACAGTGTGGTGGTATCATACAGTTCACAGTGAGGTGGTATCATACAGTTCACAGTGAGGTGGTATCATACAGTTCACAGTGTGGTGATATCATACAGTTCACAGTGTGGTGATATCATACAGGTCACAGTGTGGTGATATCATACAGTTCACAGTGTGGTGGTATCATACAGTTCACAGTGTGGTGGTATCATACAGTTCACAGTACGGTGGTATCATACAGTTCACAGTGTGGTGGTATCATACAGTTCACAGTACGGTGATATCATACTGTTCACAGTGTGGTGATATCATACAGTTCACAGTGAGGTGGTATCATACAGTTCACAGTGTGGTGATATCATACAGTTCACAGTGAGGTGGTATCATACAGTTCACAGTGAGGTGGTATCATACAGTTCACAGTGAGGTGGTATCATACAGTTCACAGTGTGGTGATATCATACAGTTCACAGTGAGGTGGTATCATACAGTTCACAGTGTGGTGATATCATACAGTTCACAGTGAGGTTGTATCATACAGTTCACAGTGAGGTGGTATCATTCAGTTCACAGTGTGGTGGTATCATACAGTTCACAGTGTGGTGGTATCATACAGTTCACAGTACGGTGATATCATAATGTTCACAGTGAGGTGGTATCATACAGTTCACAGTGTGGTGATATCATACAGTTCACAGTGTGGTGATATCATACAGTTCACAGTGTGGTGATATCATACAGTTCACAGTGTGGTGGTATCATACAGTTCACAGTGCGGTGGTATCATACAGTTCACAGTGTGGTGATATCATACAGTTCACAGTGTGGTGATATCATACAGTTCACAGTGAGGTGATATCATACTGTTCACTGTGCGTTGGTATCTTTCAGGACATACAGTATATCCCCAACCTCTTGGGTCTGAGAGGCTAGAGAACAGAGATGTTGGGAGGCATAGTGGAGATGTTATTATTTTTCACAGAAAGAGGATGAGCGAGGCCGCAGGCCAGCCAAAGAGCCTCTCCCTCTGAGCGGTTGAGTGTCAGCCAAACCACCGCTGCATCGTTTCGCAGAGAGAAAATGTGTACCCTACAAAACCACTGACTTTCCTCAAACCTCAAGTTCAAATGGATCTCAGTCAAGCCAAGGACAAGAACAGACCAGGTCACACACAGACGACCTGGTTATAATTGGATTTCCCGCACACAACCTCCCCTTCTCTGACTGACTGACAGAGAGAGGGGCACTTGACATGCAACACTCCCTCAGCCCTACAGAGGAGTCAAGGGTTGTTCTGGACGCCTAAGGCACATGCACATTACTGACTCAAGGGGCAGTGTGACTCTATTGGCAAATCCCTCAACTTTACAGTACAGTGAATCAGCACTCTACGGGGCACAAAATAACTTCAATCAAGTCATCTTATTGAAGTCATTTTCATGAATAAATGCATACATATACTACTCACACTGAGTGACCATCTGGCCATGGAATAGTTAATACAGGAGAAACTGGGGGAGGTGAAGGGGTGTGAATGATTGGCCCAGGGTGAGTCGGATACATCTCTTTATTTTACAGGGTAGCAGCAGGTGTGTGTCCCCTCAGATAGAACATGTTCTGTCCCTCAGCCTCCTGCTGGCTGGTTCAGCTGGGGAGAAGGACAAGTAGCAGCAGGTTTGTGTCCCCTCAGATAGAACATGTTCTGTCCCTCAGCCTCCTGCTGGCTGGTTCAGCTGGGGAGAAGGACAAGTAGCAGCAGGTTTGTGTCCCCTCAGATAGAACATGTTCTGTCCCTCAGCCTCCTGCTGGCTGGTTCAGCTGGGGAGAAGGACAAGTAGCAGCAGGTTTGTGTCCCCTCAGATAGAACATGTTCTGTCCCTCAGCCTCCTGCTGGCTGGTTCAGCTGGGGAGAAGGACAAGTAGCAGCAGGTTTGTGTCCCCTCAGATAGAACATGTTCTGTCCCATCAGCCTCCTGCTGGCTGGTTCAGCTGTGGAGAAGGACAAGTAGCAGCAGGTTTGTGTCCCCTCAGATAGAACATGTTCTGTCCCTCAGCCTCCTGCTGGCTGGTTCAGCTGGGGAGAAGGACAAGTAGCAGCAGGTTTGTGTCCCCTCAGATAGAACATGTTCTGTCCCTCAGCCTCCTGCTGGCTGGTTCAGCTGGGGAGAAGGACAAGTAGCAGCAGCCTTCCAAAAGCAGAACCAGCACCTGATGGTCTGGGCTGGGTGAACATTATAAACAGAACTACAAACACACTGACAGCCAATCAATACAAATGATGGTGTACAGTAAATGTTTGTTCTGTGGCTGTGTTTGATACTGGAATTGAAGGTTCACTGTACCTAACCAACCACAGCATGATTTGATCATAACAATAGCATATTTTTCCTGGATTCGGGTTAGCGCACAGCGTCCTTGGAAACATCTGGGCCTGGCATCATGATATATCTCTGTTGTGATCCCGAGGATAGCCTTGGCATGGCCGGAAAAACAACAATACGTTCCTTGAAAGAATGTGGTGTGTGTGATGTCTATTCGCCTACCCACATGGTCCTATCAATGTACTGTACATACTGCAGCTGCAGCTCCATGTTTTTGTTTTGGATCAGAGTGGTTTATTCCGAACTGACCCTGGCAGTCAGATATCTGGAAAAACACTCTTTTAACCTTCACCACTGTTCCCCATTCTCCAGCCTTGCCTGTTACCATACAGGGGTCTGGCCCAAACGCAGCAGCAGCCCATTTCTCAACGGAACAAACAGAGAAGCTCAGGTCAGTCTAGATTCTGAGCTCACGGCCAGCTCCAACTTTAATCAGCCCTTTCATCTCCTCTACGAGGTTGTAAATCTCCTCTCCAGCTCAACCTGAGACCAACTCGTAAAGGATTTGCAGGCACACCGCAGCCAGAACTGTCTATCTCTCCCTGGAGCAGAGTGAGTGAGCCCTGGGTTATAGGGGCTATCTGGCTTATACATACGCACACAGACAGACTGAGGTCAGGGGTCACCTGAAAAATGTCTCCCTTTGTGGATCAATCCAGATAGTGTCATCGATACAGAATAAACACTGATTAAGTAGCGTGTCACTGAAGGATGGAGCACTGTCTGGGGCAAGGGTCAACAGACAGTCAGGGAGACTAACAGGTCAGCACAGATAAACATAAGTTTATTTAAAACATGTACAATATCCATGGAACAACAATTAGCCAAGTAGTTCAGTCAGTGAGCAGAAATGAAGTCATTCACTCATATAATCTCCATGAAAAGAGATGATAGAGTGGCATAACCTCCCAACAGAAGTTAAGGACGGACCTATCTTTTCAGAACAGAACAGGACAAAGACCTTTGAGTAATCCTGAAATCTCCCCCTCTAGCCAGCCACAACCAGTCAACCAGTGGCCTTAAGATAGACACAATGGGGCTGCAGTCCTGTCCTGTAGCAGGCAGCTCAGTGCAGGCAGAATGGGTCGCTAAGAACTAAAGCTTTTACAGTGTTATGTTAGCCTTCATCCATGTCCCCACATCGGTGTCTAGAGTTACAGCAGCAGCCACAATCGGATAGCCCATAGTCCAGCCGTAGTGCGTGTCCTTAATGTCACAGGATCCCCTGTTCAAATCAAATGTTATTGGTCACATACACATATTTAGCAGATGTTATTGCGAGTGTAGCGAAATGCTTGTGTCCCTAACTCCAACAGTGCAGTAGTGTCTAACAATTCACAACAATACAGACAAACCTAAACGTAAAATAAATATATAAATATTAGGACGTGCAATGTTCTGAAGAAGACACTACACCTCAGGGCTCTCTTCAGTACCTCTCTAACCCTCCTCTGCCTCCCTCTCTCACCATCTCTCCCTCCCTCCTTCTCTCTCTCTCTCTCTCTCTCTCTCTATCTCCCTCCTTCCCTCGCTTTGCTGCGCCAGACAGTCCTCTACCCTTGTTGCTCCTCTTCACCTCCACTGTGTATCCCATAGTGCCAGAATGGAGGTTGTTATGGAAACCAGTGGCTAATTTATTCTCTTTCCCTTTTGTTTAGATTTTACCTCCACTAACCTCACCAGCTTTATGGGGATGAAATACTAGACCAATATTAGATAACCTTCAAATGTCAAGGGATGGACGCAGCCTTTTCAGTTGTAATTAACACCCCCCTCGCACCCCGACCCACTGCCTCCACCCAGGCCCAGACATATTCTATCTGCCTGCTCAGAGTGTGTCTAAAGAGGGGGGCTGTGTTTCATTCTGTCCCGCCCCGCGCTGCTGGGTTGCTCTGGTCTACAGTGTCACATAAAGACATCCTTCAGTGATTTTAAAAAAACTTTTACTGTTAAAAAAAGCGACATCTCAAGTATAAATACAGTTACTTTCACACACTAAAGGGTAAAAACAATGTTTGAGCAAAATATATATATATATTTTTTTTTTACACAACTGCATACTTCCAGGAGTAGGGCATTCAATGAGTTGGTCTGATGGGAATCCATGATGTCATTGGACTCCCCGTTGCTTAAGGAACATTAAAGGAGCAATAGAGAACAAAAGATGAAAGCCCCCCTCCCCACTTGTGCTATGTAATGATTTGCCTGGACAACCTATTGAGATGTGCCTTTTGTTAAGTAAATCAGGTGTTAAATGAGGTGAAAAGGAGACTGGAGTGCCACTTTGAGACTCTGCCACACAGGATCTAACTCACAGCCAGGGCTGTCTGGGCCTATATCTCTCAACTAGAGACAAGCTTTGTTGTTGTGTTGGGTGGTTTATATCACCCTAGCCTTCCCATCACTCCATCTCTGTGAGATGTGTGTATGTTTTATTATGTCTCTGCCCACAGCTTTCTGGGCTAATCACATGAATTGATGCTGTGGAACTTCTACCTTCACTTTCTGTGTTATCTGAGATCAAGCTAGCCCTATCAGCAGTCTGACACTGTTGTGTTTCAGTAGTGAGTGCAAGGTGCTGTGGGGAGAAGGAAGGTCCAAGCCCCGGATAACATCTAGAGGGGGCCAGAGTGAAGCTGCAATGCAGTGACTCAACAGGGCCTGAGGGATATGACAGACAGTAGCAGAGAAGCTAACATGTGCTGCTCACGGATGAGATCTCAGCTGACCTGCTTACCATGACAGATGCTTGAGCTGGGACACTATTTCAGAGTGAAGTAGTCTCAGTCAGTCAGGGGGGTGATAGCAGCACAGTACTCAAGTAGCTTTGAAGAGCGACCCCTAAGTGTCTTATTTTACAAAACATAACTCTTTCTTTTAGATTGCGTGATATGAACAAAGGAAAATGTAGTATTTAGTATTTATTAGGACTCCTATTAGCTGCTGCCAAGGTAGTCCTAAACTACTCCTAAATATAAAGCACAGCACTGGAGCATTAAAGGATGTGTGTCTGTACCTGTATGCAGAGCGGCCTTCCCTCCCTGTATGGTAAGGCTGGTGTTCCTCTATGATGTTGTGAATGAGTGGAGAGGAGGGCAGGCGGGTGCGGGCCGGGTGGGGAAGGGTGCCCATGTGGCTGTACATGTCCCAGGAGCGGGCAGGGCCCTGGGCAGGGGCTGAGGACCCTTTCTTCCTCCTTGGCAGAGTGCCATGGATGGAGACACTGTGGTATCCGGCTGGGGGCAGCTCTGGTACTGCAGGCCTGGAGGTCAGCAGGTCCATGGAGGAGGCCAGGGGACACTGCCTGCTGCCCACGCCCATGTGCATATTCCTGGGCAGACTGGCAAACTTCCCCTCCGCCATCATCCTCAGCTCTGAGAGGGAAGAAAGAGAGAGACACACATCAGAACAGATGGCAGGAAGAGTGGACTGAGGACCTACTTCCACCTAGAGGTTATATAAGGCTGGTTATCGCAGATGACTGTGTTTTCTCCTTGTTGTGACAATATCACAGAGACATGGTGTCTGGGACAGTAAACAGGTGCTGCTGATGCACAAGTTGGGTGGCAACATTTACGTGCGTGCCTTTCCTCTTAAGCTGTCAGTATAGTAAAGCACAGTGACAATGGCATTGCTACTGGATATGTTAAGATCATGTTATATACGTAATGATGCCAATGGCACAGAGACCACCATCCTTCATTTATCCAAGTCATAGTTCCACTGATGATCCCTCCCTCTCCATACAACCACCCAGAGAGAGAGGAACAGCAAGGAGCATGGAGACACAACTCCAGGCTATCAGTGAACCACCAGCCAGTCTGACTCTGACAACACAACAGCAGATAGGGATCTCTTGTTCTCGGTCTTCTCCAAAAACATGTTTACCTCAGTTTGGACCACTACGCCTCTAATTGGACAATGAAATAAAGACTTCTTTCTAAGCCGAGAAGCTTTTCTGCTCAGCTTTCTGCTTTTATCTGTTGCCTCCAGCCAACTCCTTAACATGCTTAACAAGCAGAGAAACCAAATGCCCTCCTCAGCAGAGAGGGGATGACGTCACTTGTTGTTGCGGCCGCTGTTTCCTCACCTGCTCCTCAAAGAGCAGCAGCACAGGATTATTCATAACGTTTCATTTCCTAAACTTGACGTGGCATGTGAAGGTTGAGTGAGTGTAAAACAAAATGGTATGTCAATCATCTCAGGGTTTAGCTGTAATTTAGGTTGTTTGATTATCATACTGTAAGGGGTCAACTGAGGATAAAGCCTGCGGTCTTCATTCAAATGCAATTGTGTGGTGATGGAAGATAAAGAAAACCTTTGGTTAAGATCGCCTGGCACTTTGATCGTTTCTTAAAAAACAACCTAGACAAGACTGGTTACCATCCTTCACTGTATTTTTGCTGGTGACCAGCCTTCACTGTGTTTTGCTGGTGACCAGCCTTCACTGTGTTTTTGCTGGTGACCAGCCTTCACTGTGTTTTGCTGGTGACCAGCCTTCACTGTATTTTTGCTGGTGACCAGCCTTCACTGTGTTTTGCTGGTGACCAGCCTTCACTGTATTTTTGCTGGTGACCAGCCTTCACTGTGTTTTGCTGGTGACCAGCCTTCACTGTGTTTTGCTGGTGACCAGCCTTCACTGTGTTTTGCTGGTGACCAGCCTTCACTGTGTTTTGCTGGTGACCAGCCTTCACTGTATTTTTGCTGGTGACCAGCCTTCACTGTGTTTTGCTGGGGTCTTTGTTGTGTTTTTGCTGGTGCCTTCACTGTGTTTTGCTGGTGTCTTTGTTGTGTTTTTGCTGGTGTTTTTGCTGGTGCCTTCACTGTGTTTTTGCTGGTGCCTTCACTGTGTTTTTGCTGGCGCCTTCACTGTGTTTTGCTGGCGCCTTCACTGTGTTTTTGCTGGTGCCTTCACTGTGTTTTTGCTGGTAACCAGTCTTCACTGTGTTTAGGACACTGGTGACCGGCATGGTATGCTGGTGACCAGTATATTCTGGTATGCTGGTCACCAGCAAAACCAGCATCAAAGTGCTTCATTATTTAAGACAGAACATTACATGTACTATAAGGCCTTACTTTTCAGGTTCTAGGAACAACCATTTCAGTAACAGGTACAATAAGTCCAACTAACAGATTGGATTAGTTTATAAACATGTATGTTATTTATCATTGTGTAGCATAAGCAAAAACACACAAAAAATGTGAAACAAACCATTTAAAAAAATCTAACTGCAGTAGAGAATTCTGGGAAATATGATAATGATGGGCATGGTTTTGCCAGGCCAGCTTGACCAGTTAGACTATTGTGGACCAGCATAGATCGGCATGGTCACAAGCATACCATCATAAACTGGTCACCAGCATCACCAGCTTGACCAGCTGGTCGGCCAACCTAACCAGCTAGACCATGCTGGTCAGACCAGCTTGACCAGCTTGAAATGTTAATGCTTTACACATTCATGTATGGATGTAAACCTCTGTGTGATTAAAAAAGCAGAGTAGTGCAGAATGCGTGTAAAACAATGGGCGGTGGGTTGAGGGAGCAGCAGTCCTATAGAAACACCCCCTTGGGGAGGATGGGGACAAGGAGAGGTGGAGAAACCACTGACCCAGACAACAGCTGAATGTGACCACGCACTGACCCTATTAACTAGCGCTATTCAACACACATACACACACGGTCACCGTGACCCCAACACACACACACACACACACACACACACACACACACACACACACACACACACACACACACACACACACACACACACACAAGGCCTGGTGCTGCTTTCAGAGCCTTTGTCCTCTTTCTGCTGTGTGAAATGTAATCTGAGCCAGCGCTGGTGTCAGTGTTTAGGTCTGGTATTAACTCTGTGACCTGTCTCTAACTGAGAGGGGGAGATTAAGGCCCTGCTTCACATCACTAAAACGGTTCATCCTCCCCACAGGGATTGCAGTGCAACTAGATATGTTCTTCTATGGGGAGATGCTTCGCTGTTTAACCCACTGGCTGAGTGCCAGGAGGGCAGCAGAAGGGAGGACTACTCTGTAGCATGGGAGGAATTCCCCACCATCACGGGTACTGCTGACTGACTGACTGACTGATGGGAGAGTACCATAATCTGCCCTGTGATGACAGCACACTTCCAAATACACAGACACACTCATTCCTATCATGCAAATGCAATTAAAATAGTATTACAACATAGTCCTTCAATTGACGTATGCGAAGATCTCTCTGTTCTATGTCTCCTTACTCAGCATAGCAGCATCAAGGAGATGATAGAATGCCAGTACTGTAGACAAAAATGGAGCTACTTATACTGGGAAATAACCATGGTTAACAACAGGTTTGAATCTCAAGCGAATTTAGGGCATTTCAGGGTGAAATTGGATCAGAAACACTTTTAATCCACCTACTCTGTTCCAGGTGTATTGTGAGACTAAAGATCAGAGCAGAGTACCGGCTTTCACAGAATGATTTGGTACGGTTAGCTATCCAGAATCAAAAACTCCACTATATATTTTTTTAAGTCTCCCAGAAATTGCTTAACACCTCTAATATCATGTCGATCACATGTCCTGACGTGGATCTCAAATCACCACAGATGTTTATTCCCCTGCTCTGTGTCCAGACTCATCATGTGGGCTCAGTCACTGAGCACGTTCCACTTACTCATCATCATCCTCAACATCATACCACAGAACAAACACAAATTACAGTCTATGGGGGTGTGACAAATCACACAACTCACCCAGAGAGGAAGAGGCGAAGCGAGAGGTTTTACTCTGCCCAAAATCTGTCCACGAAAATAGCCCCACGAAATGAGCAATTTTTGTATGGCGGTCAATGAGGGAGTGTGGAATTTGTTTAAAAAATAAATAATTTAACCTCTAACTACAAAGCAAAATCAGGTTCTGAGAAATTTTAGCAAAACCGTGGGATGGTGCCAGGTTTCCTTCAGATGTGACGTTTGGCATTCAGGCCAAAGAGTTCAATCTTGGTTTCATCAAACCAGAGCATCTAGTTTCTCTTGGTCTGAGAGTCCCTTAGGTGCCTTTTGTGAAACTCCAAGCGGGCTGTCATGTGCCTTTTTCTGAGGAGTGGCTTCCGTCTGGACACCCTACCATAAAGGCCTGATTGGTGGAGTGCTGCAGAGATGGTTGTCCTTCTGAAAGGTTCCCCCACCTCCATAAAGGAACTCTGGAGCTCTGTCAGAGTGACCATCGGGTTCTCGGTCACCTTCCTGACCAAGGCCCTTCTCCCCTGATTGCTCAGTTTGGCCAGGCGGCCAGCTCTAGGAAGAGTCTTGGTGGTTCCAAACTTCTTCCATTTAAGAATGGTGGCCACTGTGTTCCTGGGGACCTTCAATAATGCAGAAATGTTTTGTAACCTTCCCCAGATCAGTGCCTTGACACAATCCATAAATCAGAGCTCTACTGACAATTCCTACGACTTCATGACTTGGTTACGGCTCTGACATGCACTGTCAACTGTGGGACCTTATATCGACAGGTGTGTGCCTTACCAAATCATGTCCAATCAATTGAATCTACCACAGGTGGACTCCAATCAAGTTGTAGAAACATCTAAAATATGACCAATGGAAACAGGATGCTCCTGAGCTGTATTTCGAGTGTCATAGCAAAGGGTCTGAATACGTATGTAATTAAGGTATTTCAGTTGAATTTGCTAAAAATTAAAAAAATAAGTCAGAATACTTTCCCGAATGCACTGTATTTCTTTTGTTAGAGCGGTCACTTGACTATCTTGTCAATATAATAAACTATCTTTGACTCAATCAAACACCCGACCTTAACCAACAGCACCCACCTAGTGCTAAGCAGCCATTTTGTGCCAGACCACTCTTCAGTGGCCAGGTGAGGATTCCTATAGAAGCCAGTGAAACTGGTGGGGCTGGGGCAAGGGGTTAATTGGCTGGTGCCTGAGGGCTTAGGGCTGGTCAGTGTGTGGAGGCTCGCTGTTGACCTCAGAAAAAGCAGAATGAGAAACCAGCAGTGAGTCAGTGTGGCCAAAACCAGGCACATCTGTTCCCACTCAAGGAATGCTGTTTGATAATTACTTCCCTGTGGTGAGTCTGTTGCACGTGCTGGAAGACAAAGGGTTAACTCTGTCTGGGCTCATTAAGACAACATGAATATTCAATATTCTGATAAAATAAATGATTAATGTGAAATTATAGAAGAGGTGACAAGGTAATCGCTGTTATTTGAACTGAGGTGTGAGTGTAGAAAATCACCACCGTCCCTCTTCTTTTGTCCATCTCCTCTCTGCCTCATGATGTCACTCCGCTTTACCTCACACTGTTTCACTTCCTTTCTCTCTTTTGTCTGTCTACCTCTCACAAGCACAATGGTCTTTCTCTGGCTCTCTCTGTCTCTGTCCTCCCATCACTTTAACTGCTGCCCACTGCTGACATCATTCTATGCATATTTCACACACACACACACACACACACACACACACACACACACACACACACACACACACACACACACACACACACACACACACACACACACACACACACACACACACACACACACATTAAAGTTCTGGCTCATGGCACTTGTCATTAGCTCATGTCAACAAACACAAATATTGTTTTTTTTACTGTACTTATAGTAGGAGCATTGTGTCCTGCACTAGTCATACAGCATCTACAAATATGTTACCTAATAGCGAGCAATGACAAAATTGGCCTTGATCAGAAAGATATGTGAGTCAAAATATAAAGGAAATGAAACTATAAACGTCAAAACTAAAGCTTATTAGAGGAGTTACTAAAAAGTGGAGGAAGAGAATATTCCAGTGCAAACTGGCCAGTATAATCAGAGTTATGTTGTTTTCTCCAGACTTCCCCCACACTCACTCCTCCATGTGAATCTAGTGAATAATGCAAGTCCCCTTTAATGAATTCAAACCTGCGTTGAGTGGACAAAAGGCCAGAGAGAGGCTGTGGGCCACGAGAGTACTCTGCAAAATAAAAGCTCTAAAACATTTGGCACTATAGGGCTGACTGCTATGCCCATCCAGCTTCTCCCATCCATCCCATATCTGACAATGGAAACAGGCAGTTCTGAGGGAGACAAAACAGTTTGGTCTAGTCTAGTTTAGAATATCAGCCTGTTGTACTCCGTGAACATTTGGGCTGACCATACATCTCTCCCCCCATCAGACCCATCACACCCAGGGCTTTGGGAGTTCTCTCTCCCCGCATTTACGCTGGTCCTCCCCTCAGTACACAAATCACAGTGAATCAGGCTGGATACAGGCTCTGAGCCGGCTTTCAGGGTTTCTATAGCAGGGTGTCCAGCTTGCATCTTATCTAGTTTACAGGAAGGAACAGGAAGCCGTGGAGAAAGGATCTGACTTGGGAATAGCTCACATGCCCAATCAGCTGAGGTGTGGAGGCAACAGGCAAGGCAGGGAGATCCGGATGTCTTTCAGCTGGGGCTCTAAAAGCAGCAGCCAGCAGACACTTCACAGCTCTAGGGACCTATAAAATCTGTTTCATTTTTGCCTGATTTAATTTTTCCCTCTTATAATCATACTTATTTTTTTTATAGAAAAACAACACAATGAGGATGTTCTAAGTCCACAATGTTTCAACCACATCAGGGGACCATTTTTGACGTCTGGGAAGAATCTAATAGATGTTGTGAGCACCAGCAATAAACCATTGTTTGGGTAGCAGTGCTTCTGTAGCACTCATCTCATTGCAGAGTTTGCAAAACAAATGGCCACTGGGATTAATGCAAAGTTATGGTTGAGATGGAATCATTAGCATCATCGCTAGCGGTTACACAAAGTGTAGACATACACGTGCACCGCACACACACATAAACAGGGGCATTCCTGTGCCGTTTCACAATGTTGCAGGAAAATACGAATCACTGATACATTTTGTTCGTGACTTATGATTAACTTGGGCCAATTAATGCATTTTCTAATAAGTTCAATAGATTTAGTTGATTTCCTACTACTAAATCCAATACATTTTTAAATATTGCTTTATGCAGTTTTAATGTCTGGATTCTGTACACATTCTCTGCGACGCAGATTTTCTAAGGCCCTACAGCTCCAGCTCTGTCACATGCTGCAGGCCTGGCCCCTCATTACCCAGACAGCAAAGCAGACACACAGGGAAAGCTAATGAGTGGCACAGGAAAACAACGCCACAAATAAAAATCATGCAGGGAAATGAAGAGGGATAAAATTAACCAGAGGAAACTGATTGAGTGAGGTTGCCCTTCCTCTCTCACCGCAAACTGGAGAGAGTGGATGGGCGGAAAACTGAGGACAAACAAGCTTGCACACAGACATTAGCATAAACATACACGCACACACACACCAGTGCATTACTGAAGCATCCCCTGGCCAGTCTTTCTCTCCAGATCTCTGAAATGAACAATGAGCCCAACTGTCACATGACACTTGTTTGGGCCCTTCTTTTGTTGAGAAAGGGGGGTGTTTGATATTAACTCAGATCTTCCTCTCCTCCTCCTCAGAGAGAAAGACAGCTACAGAGAGCGAAGAAGCAAGAGAGAGAGAGAGAAACCCGCTGAGTCTTAGTTTATGGGCTGCATGGCTGGTCTGTGTGTGACATATTAATCGCTAGTTATTAAAGCCCACAGCGGTGGCTGCCACTCCATTCCTCACCAACAAGACCAGCTACTGTCATCTCTCTCCTACACACACAGCATCTTAGGTGGCCTATTTCCCAAGGGAAAAGTCTCAGAAAGCAAAGTTCTTGAAAGACATTGATTCAGTAGTCGAAATGCTTATCTTATGATATTGTGTCAAATAAAGGAAAAACGTTTTAGGAAATATTTGTAAAAGTTTGACCTTGTTAGTGAGAAAAGGCTGCAAAAACTGAATTGACTGAAGTAAACACGATTAAAAACAATACTAAGAGTTTCCTGTTGTTGTGAAGACGTGTAAAGTCTGAATAAATCAACGTTCTTTGAAGTCGTAAACATACTAGAGAGATAGATACTGCCCACACCTCTGTAACTCCTATCAGCATTTAGATACAACACCACACTCCAACACTCCCTGTGACTTCCATTCAGTATCATTTCCAGAATTCCTTACCTGTCTATTAAAGTTGCACTTGTTTTGAAAAAGAGCACAGCCAGAGATTTCCTCCTCACTTTACTTGAGTAGAGTTCCTCCTGAGCTGTAGCACTACAGAGTCCAAGGCATAGTAGACTGACTGACCAGCACAAAGACTCACACAGACAGGCAACAACAAGACCAGCGTGCAGAAACAAATTCCTTCCTCATCTCTCTCTCTCTCTCTCTCTCTCTCTCTCTCTCTCTCTCTCTCTCTCTCGCTCTTGCTTTGTGTCCCTGGGCCTCCCACAGTGGCTGTGTTGCCCTCCTATTCCCCTCAGTAGTATGACATCTATCTCTCAATTCAATTCAAGGGGCTTCAGTGGCATGGGACACAAAATCAACAACAAAAAGAAACGTCCTCTCACTATCAACTGCGTTTATTTTCAGCAAACTTAAAGTGTAAATATTTGTATGAATATAACAAGGTTCAACAACTGAGACATACACTGAACAAGTTCCACAGACATGTGACTAACATAAATGGAAATATGTGTCCCTGAACAAAGGGGGGGGGGGTTCAAAATCAAAAGTAACAGTCAGTATCTGGTGTGGCCACCAGCTGCATTAAGTACTGCACTGCATCTCCTCCTCATGGACTGCACCAGATTTGCCAGTTCTTGCTGTGAGATGTTACCCCACTCTTCCACCAAGGCACCTGCAAGTTCCCGGACATTTCTGTGGGGAATGACCCTAGCCCTTACCCTCCGATCCAGCAGGTTCCAGACTTGCTCAATGGGATTGAGATCTGGGCTCTTCGCTGGCTATGTCAGAACACTGACATTCCTGTCTTGCAGGAAATCACGCACAGAACGAGCAGTATGGCTGGTTGCATTGTCATGCTGGAGGGTCATGTCAGGATGAACCTGCAGGAAGGGTAACCACATGAGGGAGGAGGATGTCTTCCCTGTAACGCACAGTATTGAGATGGCTGCAATGACAACAATCTCAGTCCGATGATGCTGTGACACACCGCCCCAGACCATGACGGACCCTCCACCTCCAAATCGATCCCGCTCCAGAGTACAGGCCTTGATGTAACGCTCATTCCTTCGATGATAAGCGATAAACGAATCCGACCATCACCCCTGGTGAAACAAAACCGCAACTCGTCAGTGAATAGCACTTTTTGCAGTCCTGTCTGGTCCAGCGAGTGAGGGTTTGTGCCCACAGGCGACGTTGTTGCCGGTGATGTCTGTTGAGGACCTGCCTTACAACAGGCCTACAAGCCCTCAGTCCAGCCTCTCTTGCCTATTGCGGACAGTCTGAGCACTGATGGAGGGAATGTGCGTTCCTGGTGTAACTCGGGCAGTTTTTGTTGCCATCCTGTACCTGTCCCGCAGGTGTGATGTTTGGTTGTACCGATCCTGTGCAGGTGTTGTTACAAGTGGTCTGCCACTGCGAGGATGATCAGCTGTCCATCCTGTCTCCCTGTAGCACTGTCTTAGGCGTCTCACAGACATTGCAATTTATTGGCCTGGCCACATCTACAGTCTTCATGCCTCCTTAAAGCATGCACAAGGCATGTTAACGCAGATAAGCAGAGACCCTGGGCATCTTTCTTTTGGTGTTTTTCAGAGTCAGTAGAAAGTGTGAAGTTATTTTGATTTTTACATATTATCTTTGAAAGACAAGATCCTGAAAAGGGGACATTTATTTTTTTATGTTAACATTGCCAAAGTAAGTGAAGTAGATAATATACAAATGTGGGGAAAAAACTATAAAAATGAACAGTAAACATCACACTCACAGAAGTTCCAAAAGAATAAAGATATTACAAATGTCATATTATGTATATATAGTGTTGTAACAACGTGCAAATGGTTAAAGTACAAAAGGGAAAATAAATAAACATAAATATGGGTTGTATTTACAATGGTGTTTGTTCTTCACTGGTTGCCCTTTTCTTGTGGTAACAGGTCACACATCTTGCTGCTGTGATGGCACACTGGTATTTCACCCAGTAGATATGGGAGTTTATCAAAATTGTGTTTGTTCTCGAATTCTTTGTGGATCTGTGTCATCTGAGGGAAATATGTGTCTCTAATATGGTCATACATTTGGCAGGAGGTTAGGAAGTGCAGCTCAGTTTCCACCTCATTTTGTGGGCAGTGTGAACATAGCCTGTCTTCTCTTGAGATCCAGGTCCGCATACGGCAACCTTTCTCAATAGCAAGGCTATGCTAGTCTGTACATAGTCAAAGCTTTCCTTAACTTCTCTAGGGTAGGGGGCAGCATTGGGAATTATGGATGAAAAGCATGCCCAAATTAAACTGCCTGCTCCTCAGCCATAAAAGCTTAGATTTTGATAGAAAACAGTTTCTAAAACTGTTTGAATGATGTCGGTGAGTATAACAGGACTCATATGGCAGGTATAAACCTGAGAAGAAATCCAAACCGGAAGTGGGAAATCTGAGGTTTGTAGTTTTTCAACTCTTGGCCTATCGAATACACAGTGTCTATGGGGTCATATTGCACTTCCTATTGCACTTCCCTTTTCGGTCTGCTCCTAGTGATCGCGCGTCATGAATTTGGAACACTGGGCTAAACGCGCAAACAAATAGGAGGTGTTTTGACATAAATGATGGACATTATCGAACAAAGGTAAGTGAATATTTATAATGCTATTTCTGACTTCTGTTGACTCCAAAATGGCGGATATCTGTTTGGCTTGATTTATTGTCTGAGCGCTGTACTCAGATTATTGCATGGTTTGCTTTTTCCGTAAAGTTCTTCCGAAATCTGACATAGCGGTTGCATTAAGGAGAAGTGTATCTATAATTCCGTGCATAATAGTTGTATCTTTTATCAATGTTTATTATGAGTATTTCTGTAAATTGATGTGGCTCTCTGCAAAATCACCGGATGTTTTGGAACTACTGAACATAACGCGCCAATGTAATCTCAGATTTTTGGATATAAATATGAACTTTACCGAACAAAACATACTGTCATGATCGTCGTATGGAGGGGACCAAAGCGCAGCGTGGTGTGAATACATTCTTCTTTATTGAAATGAAGAACAAGAAGAACACTTAAACAAAAAACAACAAAACGATTAAGACGAACGTGACCGCTATATAAACAATGTGCAAACGTATAACATAGACAATAACCCACGAAATACCCAAAGAAGATGGCTGCCTAAATATGGTTCCCAATCAGAGACAACGATAAACACCTGCCTCTAATTGAGAACCAATCTAGGCAACCATAGACCAACATAAACACCTAGATGAAATCAACCCCATAAATCTACAAAAACCCCTAGACAGTACAAATACCCTAGAAAGTGATAAAAACACACATATCACCCATGTCACACCCTGACCAAACCAAAATAATAAAGAAAACAAAGAATACTAAGGTCAGGGCGCGACACATATATGTATTGTGTAACATGAAGTCCTATGAGTGTCATCTGATGAAGATCCACAAAGGTTAGTGATTCATTTTATCTCTATTTCTGCTTTTTGTGACTCCTCTCTTTGGCTGGAAAAAGGGCTGTGTTTTTCTGTGACTTGGCTCTGACCTAACATATTAATTTGGTGTGCTTTCGTCATAAAGCCTTTTTGAAATCGGACACTGGCTGGATTTACAACAAGTGTATCTTTAAAATGGTGTAAAATACTTGTATGTTTGAGGAATTTTAATTGTGGGATTTCTGTTGTTTTGAATTTGGCGCCCTGCAGTTTCACTGGCTGTTGACGAGGTGGGACACTAGCGTACCCTAGAGAGGTTAAGTTTGGGTCAGTCATGATGGTCAGGTATTCAGCCACTGTGTACAGCCACTATGCCAAATAGCATTCTGTTTTTCTGTTAATTCGTTCCAATGTGTCAAGTAATTATCTTTTTGTTTTCTCATGATTTGGTTGGGTCTAATTGTGTTGCTGTCCTGGTACTCTGTGGGGTCTGTTTGTGAACAGAGCCCCAGGACCAGCTTGCTTAGGGGACTCTTCTCCAGGTCATCTCTCTGTAGTTGATGGCTTTTTTATGGAAGGTTTGGGAATTGCTTCCTTTTAGGTGGTTGTAGAATTGCTCTTTTCAGGATTTTGATAATTAGCAGGTATCTGCCTAATTCTGCTCTGCATGCATTATTTGGTGTTTTACGTTGTACACAGAGAATATTTTGTGGAATGCTACATGCAGAGTCGCAATTTAGTGTCTGTCCCATTTTGTGAAATCTTGGTTGGTGAGATGACCCAAGACCTCACAACCATAAAGGGTTCTATAACTGATTCAAGTATTTTTTGCCAGATCCTAATTGGTATGTCAAATTTGATATTCCTTTTGATGGCATAGAATGCTTTGTGGAAGTTACCTGTGGCGCTGATGTTTAGGCCAAGGTATGTATAGTGTTCGTGTGCTCTAGGGCAATGGTGTCTAGATGGAATTTGTATTTGTGTTCCTGGCAACTGGACCTTTTTTGGAACACCATTATTTTGGTCATACTGATATTTACTGTCAGGGCCCAGGTCTGGCAGAATCTGTACCGAAGATCTAGGTGCTGCTGTAGGCCCTCCTTGGTTGGTGACAGAAGCACCAGATCATCAGCAAACAGTAGACATTTGACTTCATATTCTAGTAGGGTGAGGCTGGGTGCTGTTCTATTGCCCTCGTCAATTCATTGATATATGTGTTGAAGAGGGTCGGGCTTAAGCTACATCCCTGTCTCAACCCACAGCCCCGTGGGAAGAAATGTTGTTTGTGTACATGGATTTTATAATGTCGTATGTTCCCCCCCAACACCATTTTCCATCAATTTGTATAGCAGACCCTCATGCCAAATTGCGTCGAAGGCTTTTTAAAAAAATCAACAATGCATGTGAAGACTTTGCCTTTGTTTTGGTTTGGTTTGTTTGTTTGTCAATTAGGGTGTGCAGGGTGAATACGTCGTCTGTCGTACGATAATTTGGTAAAAAGCCCATTTGACATTTGCTCAGTACATTGTTTTCACTGAGGAAATGTACGGGTCTGCTGTTAATGATAATGCAGCGAATTTTCCCAAGGTTGCTGTTGATGCATATCCCACAGTAGTTATTTGGGTCAAATTTCTCTCCACTTTTGTGGATTGGGGTGATCATTCCTCTTTCTCTCTGAAACACACACACACACACATGCCCCTGCACCTCCACACACACGGCCCCATAGGGGAGTGATTTATGACTTCCCAGCCACACCCTCTGGGTTGGGTGGAGAAAGCAGAGTTGTCTCCTGACCGGCCCCGGCCTCTGCCCCTGACCTCCCACCATCCTCCTTCTCACCCTCACCCCCTATCCTCCCACTGCCCCACAGCACTGAAAACTTCCCTCTCCTCTTCCCCCCTCTTTCCCTACTCTCCTCTTTCAGCAAAGCCCAGGATAGAGGACAGAGCAGCCTAACCCTCCCAACAACAGCCTTTGTTACTGCCCAGTTTTACTCCACATTATGTCATGGCAGCTAGAAACAAAAAGGTCTAAGTAGTGATAAATATATTTTAATGTTCTTTGAACAAGACGTTACTGTCACTTGTCATTATACAGACAGTGCAACAGTGGGCCTATGATGTGCAATCTGGTCACATCTCTGAAAACATTAAAATAATTTGTATACAATTTTAAGGTAGCTAGTATCGTGTCTTGTAACAGAGGAAGTCGTGTTTGTCTTGACTGTGGTACTGAATACACTTTCCCCTGTCTTTGTCCTCTAAATATTCCACATTGTCTTCTAAATATAACACACACCCCAGTGTGTGTGTTTTTGTGTGTGTTCCTTCCTGGCTCACCCTTGCAGAGGATACCAGTACCGTGGCCCCATGATTGAGAGCACAGGTCAAATCAAATCAAACTTTGTCACATGCACCGAATACAACAAGTGTAGACCTTACCGTGAAATGCTTACTGCAGGCTCTTAACTTCTTTGGGACTGAGGAGCAGTATTGAGTAGCTTGGATAACAAGGTGCCCAGAGTAAACTGCCTGCTACTCAGGCCCAAAAGCTAGAATATGCATGTAATTAGTAGATTTGGATAGAAAACACTCATACGTTTCTAAAACTGTTTGAATGATGTCTGTGAGTATAACAGAACTCATATGGCTGGCAAAAACACTCATACATTTCTAAAACTGTTTGAATGATGTCTGTGAGTATAACAGAACTCATATGGCAGGCAAAAACCTGAGAAAAAATCCAAACAGGAAGTGGGAAATCTGAGGTTTGTAGTTTTTCAAGTCATTGCCTATCGAATATACAGTGTCTATGGAGTCATATTGCTCTTCCTAAGGCTTCCACTAGATGTCAAAAGTCTTTAGAACCTTGTTTGAGGCTTCTACTGTGAAGGGGGAGATAAAGAGAGCTGTTTCAACCAGGTGTCTGGCAGAGTGCCATGACCTTATCACGCACATTCCCGTGAGAGGTAGCTGCATTCCATTGCATTTCTAAAGACAAAGGAATTCTCCAGTTGGAACATTATTGAAGATTTATGTTAAAAACATCCTAAAGATTGATTCTATACATCGTTTGACATGTTTCTAAGAACTGTAATAGAAATGTTTTGACATTTTGTCTGAACAAGTGATCGCGCATTATGCATTTGGATTACTGGCTAAACGCGCAAACAAAAAGGAGGTATTTGGACATAAATGGTGGACTTTATCGAACAAAACAAACATTTATTGTGGAACTGGGATTCCTGGGAGTGCATTCCGATCAAGATCAATAAAAATATTTATAACGCTATTTTTGACATTTCTGACACCTCTCCTTCTTTGCAAAATGGCTGGATGTTTTTCTGTGACTAGCGCTGACCTAACATAATCGCAAGGTGTGCTTTCGCCATAAAGCCGTTTTGAAAGCTGACACAGCGGTTGCATTAAGGAGAAGTTTATCTATATTTCCATGTATAATATGTGTATCTTTTATCAATGTTTATGATGAGTATTTCTGTAATTTGATATGGCTCTCTGCACTTTCACCGGATGTTTGTTTGAGACAATGCATTTCTGATCATAACACACCAATTTCAAATGAGGTTTTTGGACATAAAGACATAAAGATCAACTTTATCGAACAAAACACATTTATTGTGTTACATGAAGTCCTGTGAGTGCCATCTGATGAAGATCGTCAAAGGTTAGTGATGAATTTAATCGCTATTTCTGATTTTTGTGCGGAAAATGGCTGTATGGTTTTCTGTGACAAGGTGCTGACCTAACATAATCTTTTGGTGTGCTTTCATCGTAAAGCCTATTTGAAATCGGACACTGTGGCTGGATTTACAAGAAGTTTATCTTTAAAATGGTGTAAAATACTTGTATGTTTGAGGAATTGTAATTAATATTAGACATTGCACACCAGCTGTTATTGACAAAAAGACACACACCCCACCCCTCGTCTTACCAGACAATGGGCTTCTCTGTACTGGCTGTGCATTGATAATCCCCCCATGTCATGTATACTACCTCTCTGCCCTCTAGGTCACCAGAATGCTGATTATTACGCACACCTGTCACCATCGTCACACGCACCAGCGCTTATTGACACTCACCTGGACTCCATCAGCTCCTTGATTACCTGTCCTATTTATGTTACTCCCTTTGGTTCCTTCCCCAGGTATTATTGTTTCTGTATCTGTTTCATGTCGGTGCGCTGTTCGTGTTTCTTGTTCATGTTCGTTTATTTATTAAATGTATTCACTCCCTGAACTTCCCGACTCTCAGCGTACATCGTTACAGAATAATGCCTCACCAAAGAGAAGCATCAAGGCGTGTTTCTTGTTTTTGTGTTGGAGGTGTAGTTGGGTCTGGGTTCTGCCGGCTTTTCAGGCATTCATACCTCAGTTGATACAACAGGGTATCAAGACTCGTTTGCCGGGTCAAGCGTCTGTTGCCGAGTCTACCGAGGATGCCTCAGCTAGCTCTTCAGGCTTCCATGCCTTAGCTAACTCGTAAGGTTTTCAAGACTCGGTAGGCTCGGCAGGCTCCCATGCCACAGCTGGCTCGCCAGGCTCCGGTGCTTCAGGCTGCTTGTAAGGTTCCTGTGCCTTTACGGAGTCAACTGGTCTGCTCCTGATCCCCGGGAACGTCCCTCTGGTCGGCGTCCTGCGGTCGGAGCCACGTTTCGGAGAGGGGGTGCTGTTCTGTTTCCTTCTTCGGCGCTCTAAGTCGCTGGGCTCCCGCGCCCCAGCCGGCTCTACAGGTTCTCGCACTCTGGCAGAGGTGGCCGGTCTGCTCCTGATCCCTGGGATCGTCCCTGTTGTCGGCGTCCTGCGGCTGAAGCCGCGCGTCAGGGAGGGGGTACAGTCACGTCACCTCCCTCTCTGGCCTCTAGGTCACCAGACAGCTGATTATGACGCACACCTGTGTTAAGGGAATTTTTATCTATAATGACTAATTATGTATACATTTCAATCAGGATGAATTAAAAGACTTATGTTACTGTACATGTATGAAGTTTCTCTGTTGCTCTCAGTATTGAATATAATGTAGTCAGGAGTTTAGTACAATGACGGTCTGTTCCTTTGTACAAATGAATGTACTATCTCCAGATGGCAGGGACGGACTATCTCCAGACTGTCTAAAATGCTAATCTACACTGACTGACCTTGGCTCTAGGCAAGGAGGGAAGGCTTGAGATCTATAGAGCCTTTCTAACAGTGTCAAGAAGAGACGGAACATTTAGAAAACGCTGACGTCATTTTCAGTTTATAACCTCCGGCAAAATGTGTATGAACTGAGTACTCTTGAATTAAAGGCTGTTACCTGACTTTTAAGACCGGGGCTCTGTCCATTCTTATAAAATATAGGGTCTTACAAACCCTTCGAATGCATTGACAGAGTGTTTAATTTGATTGGGATTTAAAGGAATTTAGAATTCCTTCAACAACCTGTCACCAAAATCATGGGCACCAGCGCTTATTGACACATCACCTCCTTGATTACCTGCCCTATTTATGTTACTCCCTTTGGTTTCTTCCCCAGGTGTTATTGTTTCTGTATCTGTTTCATGTCAGTGCGCTGTTCCTGTTTCTTGATTTGTTCATGTTTATTTATTAATGTACTCACTCCCTGAACTTGCTTCCCGACTCTGAGCGTACGTACATCGTTACACTCCTGCTCTATATTATCCGTGTCGTCGTTCAGCCACGACTCGGTGAAACATAAGATATTGGTAAGTAGGGTAATCGTAGGTCATCAAATTTATTTTCCAATGATAGCATGTTAGCAAGTAGAATTGATGGCAGTGGGAGTTCACTCACTTGCTTTCGGATTCTCAAAAGGCAGCTCGATCGGCATCCTCTTTCCTCCATATTTTATTCATGCAAATGACAGGGATCTGGGCCTTTTCCCAGGAGAGAAGTATATCTTTCTCGTCGGACTCGTTAAAGGAAAAAGCTTCTTCCAGTTCGTGGTGAGTAATCCCAGTTCTTATGTCCAGAAGTTATTTTTGTTCATAAGAGACAGTAGCAGCAACATTATGTACAAAAGAAGTTGTAAAAAACTGAACAAAATAGCACAATTGGTTACGGGCATGTAAAACATCAGCCATCCTCTTCGCCGTCATCTTAAGTCAGGTGATGTTTGTTTTGTGTAACGTTATGGTAAATCTGCCACGGTGACTCAGGGTCAGGGCTCTGTGTGTGTGTGTGTATATATATATGAATGTGTGTGTCTCCACAGAAGCCTTCAGCACATGAGACCCAGCTGGGTCTTTTGTCAGGAGCAGTGTTTGATTTGGGCAGGAGCTCACCAGAGCTGAGTACCGGCATCTCAAATGTTCTACTGCATTTCCTCTTATAGAATATTAGCTAAAAAGTATTATGGAGCTCCTGCACCTAAATATAAACAGTAATGGCATCCCACATGAGTAACGTCAACTGTTTCAGTCAAAGTCAGGCATTGGTCAGGAGGACACACACACACAGAGACACACACCAGGCATACACTGGAAAGATATCTGTAAACAGACAATCTCCAGTTTCACTGCACCTGCCAGGACTATACTCTAGATGAGTATACCCCATAACACCCCTCATTTATTAAGATGTCAGGTATCTAAACATGTTTCACACATTACAAATATGAAACGTGTTTAGTGTAGAAATGTTACGTAAACAGAATGGCATACTATGTGATGTAACTTCAATCAGTCAAAGTCATGTTCTTTGACATGAACCAATTACAGAACTGTTGATGTATACAGTGTCTGTGTGTTCTCCTTTATGTATTGGTGAAGTCTGGCTTGGCACAGCTTGTTATTGAGTGACACCGTACAGACCTGGTGCCATCTTTTGACCTGGGTGTCCTCATTTCAACTACATACACACATGCATGCACGCAAGGGACACACACACACACACACACACACACACACACACACACACACACACACACACACACACACACACACACACACACACACACACACACACACACACACACACACACACACACACACACACACACACACACACACACACACACACACACACACACACACACACAAACTCTCTCCAGTGCATATGCACTCACCAAGGGAACGTTTGGATGCCAGGTGCTATGCTTTTTTCCCCTCTGAAAAGATCCAAAAGTCATGATCCATCCCATTTCTCACATGGTTGTAAACAAAGGAGAGCATTTCCAGGAAATCACTCCTCTGATCACTCCTCCGCCCATTATATGCTCTGAGTCAAGACCCTGATCTGTAATCTGCTGGTGGTTACTCACAGCACTGCCTGTTGATGCACATTGACAGCTACCATGACTCAGGAGCCAGCCATCCCATGTCCATGAGCTGTCAATCATAACCAAGTTCCCTCTGGGAAAAATACAGTGATTTTGTTCTGTAAAGGGAAATGTTTTTGTACAGGGATGTACTGGATGTCGACTAAGACTGTTTCTCTAACAGTCTTTTCCCTATGCTGTAGTTTTGATCTGAGTAGAGAACAGTATGTAAACCTGAAGATGTTCCTCTCTGTACCCAAGGCTGAGAAGAAGAACAGTTTATCAGCACATGTAAACTATCCTTGTTTTAAAGAACGCCTCATTCCATAACTTTTAACAGCGTATAAATTCAAGGATGTGTTGTACTTCAGTTGGCATGGAATCCATTTCTTTGGAAGAGTGGATATTTAACCTGTGATCAAACAGATCATCCTAACTCTGTTGGTGAACACTCTTCTGATAACAGAACAACGTTAGTGGGACCAGGTTAAGCTGAATATGACTCAACTACAACACCAACTCGGTATTATGACCAATGTTTGGTCCACGGTCTCCATGGTGGAATTCTCTCACCGTGGTAACTCGTGTTTTCCGTCAGGGACAAATAACAGCTCATCGGCATGCTGCTGAATTTCTGTCCATCTATCTTCTCACACTACTGACGGCCTGTTTTCATTTTTTAAATATTATTGAACCTTTATTTAACTAGGCAAGTCAGTTAAGAAACAAATTCTTTATTACAGTGACGGCCTACCAAAAGGCAAAAGGCCTCCTGCGGAGAAGGGGGCGGGGATTAAAAATCTAAATAAATCGAATACAAATATACGACAAAACACACATCACGACAAGAGACACAATGCTACATAAAGACAGGCCTGAGACAACAACATAGCATGGTAGCAACAAAACATGACAACAACATGGTTGATACAAAACATGGTAGCAGCATAAAACAGGGTACAAACATTATTGGACACAGACAGCAGCACAAGAACAACTGTCAGTAAGAGTGTCTTTTAGCCTGTCACCAAGGGGAAGTCCACACACAGTGTGAAGAGGAATGCGCTTGATACCCAACAGCACAACAAAACCTATGGCTGTCAGTCAGCAGTGAGTGTTGTAAAGATAATGGATGGCCCTGTGTCAGTGACAATGCTGGGTAGCATGGTGGCTAATGCAGCAGGCTGGTGGATGGCCTTGGATTAGACACGCTGCTTCAACTTGGTTTGCGCTCACATTGCATGGTGACATTTGTCACACAAGCCTGGTTGATAATATACCTGACCAGTAATTTCTAGTTGGAGTGGCTTGTGACTGTTTTACAATCAGCATTAAGAAAGAGATAATTAGGATGTGTTATTTCAAACGGAGCTAGCTCTCTCTCGCTCTCTCTTTATGCAGCATGCCCAGCTGTTGACAATGGAGGACTGTGTTTATGTTGGTGACGATCATAGCTAGTCTGGTCTGGACAGACTGGACTCTCTCACCACTAACCGTCAAACCTTCCACTGTCCCGCCCCATGTGACAGAGGAGACACGGGAACTGGGACCACTCTGAGAACGCCCTCCTCAATCACAACACATTGATCCCATGAAGTTTCAAAAGTTTCACATCGGACACGTCAATCTCTTTCTATCCAACCCACAAGCATTTCATCCCCATGCTGTCATAATCTGGATCTCACAATAGTTTCCATAACCATCCCATCAATCATGGCCATGTCTGTGACATCACATGTCATCTTCAGGACCTGAGGGGCAATGCAGAGAGGATTGCTGTATGTCATGATGAGATTAAATTATCATAGAGTGGGACTCACTGGGCAAAGTCTAGTATAACATTGATCTTATACCTTTATTTATTGCAGCTAACTTTTTTTTTGCAGTGTTTCTAATTCTCAGAGATGAAAGTGCTATGTCTTTCAAATGCTCTTATCTGGGTCACAAGATGAGTTTGCATTTTCCAAAGGATGCCATTAACTTTAACAAATACTGTACATAGACAATCTACCCTAATAGAAGGGAAGGCAGCATGCCAACTCTCCATTTAATGGTAGGCTTATACTACCGATACTCTGGCCTGTCATCTATGTCGATGCTGTGTGGTGACTTAAATGCTCAGTAAGGAATCTTATAGGAGCATTAGGAACAAGAAACGGGATGCATTATAATGTTTTTTTCCCAAGAAAAGCAATGTTATGTATGTTTAGAAGTCTGTAGAATACTAAAGGAATAAATTAATTATAACAAATATTATGAAAACCTATTTTAAAAGTCTCTCTAATCGAAAAGAGGATTTGTTTTATGACTCTAAATACAAGGCATTTGAATCTTAGCCTGATACTAATAACATATATTTGGCTTGGAAACAGTGGGTTATGAGAGGGCATTTCACAAAAGTCATAAAGCATGAAATGACAATGTGCTTGAATGTTTAAAATGATGATCATTTGATCATATTCTATTTAACCAGAAGTTCTGAAAGTTGCACTCATATGAGTCAAAAGTGGTCCCTGAAAATGGTGTACAACGTCACATATGTGCACCATGTCATTGCTCTGTCTTTCGCACTGCTGTGGGTTTATCAAGTGCATCTTGCTTGCTGTCACTCATATGGCGAGGGGCTGAAGCTCATTGGTTGAACTCAAATTGTTAAGGGGCTGGCCCATGTGGGGGAAAATTTGGGAGAAATGGCGCAGCACAGCTTCCAGAAAAACAGTCACTTTCAAATGAGGAATTGCGTGGCTAATTGGGGTAAAACAGTAATCCTGCTCATAGATTAAGCATTTATGAACTACACATTGTCACAACCAGCAAACCGCCAAAGTTCCGGAGCTTGTCTTTAAATTTATCATATGAAGAAAACACCCAGCATGACTGAAACATTTCATCTACTTCTGTGGAACACACAGTACTGCATGGGAAATATGTTCAGTAGAAATGCAACGTTTCAATAGTGACAATTCCATTCTAATCGTTTTGAGGCAACTAATCCATCTGCTTTACATTTTACTGAATCACAATGTCGAATGTGTCATATTTGTCTCATAGGGCTCAGACTCCTCAAAGAGAAAAGATAACAGTCAGAATAACAGAAGGCTAATCTATTTTAGTCTGGCTAACACCTAACAAAGTCCTCCTGACCTCAAGAGTCTGGAAAGGCTATTTTGATGTTGTCGGGCACGATGGTTGATAATGAAGGGGATGTGCTTTTTTTCTGATTGGTTCTCCTTGTGTCTTTCTCACTGAAACACCCACATGGACAGCCACACACAGCCTATGAGCACCGCCCCTTCCAATACAACTGTTGGATTTTCAAATCCAAACAGCGTTAGGTACTAACACATTTGTTTTTTCAAAGAAAACATTCAAGCTGTTCAAGCAACAGTCTCCTGTCCAGACCAGTGTGTCACAGCTCCCCCTCGCTGTGAGTCACGTCAGCCACACTCAGTCTGTTTAGCACTATCCCTGAATCCACACACCATGGACTAACACTCCCTGCAAGTTTGCTTTTCTGATCGTTAGTGAGAGATGCATTTAAACTTGTGGTGTGGATGGATGGTGCAACAGGAGAATGGATGACCCTTTTACCACAAACCCTCTCAGGTGCTACAACAGGATTTACCAGCAGCCCAAAGCCACTTATTGCAGACACATAAAAACAAGAAGTGTCTTTTATTAGGAATGGAATATTGACAAAACGGCCTTACTAGAATGTTCTAAACCAAATGTCATTCTCTTGGCAGTAGCCATAGCAACAGTAGGGAGTTGGCGTATAATGCATGAGTCATCCCCACTTCTCTAGAGTTAATTATACACAGCAGGGCACCTGCCTCAGGGCAGTCACCACTGCTCCAACTCTTACAGCTGCCTGGATAGACCCTGTGTGTGTGTGTGTGTGTACGTGTGTGTGTGTGTGTGTGTGTGTGTGTGTGTGTGTGTGTGTGTGTGTGTGTGTGTGTGTGTGTGTGTGTGTGTGTGTGTGTGTGTGTGTGTGTGTGTGTGTGTGTGTGTGTGTGTGTGTGTGTGTGTGTGTGCGTGTGTGTGTCACAGGACACTGCTGAGGGAAGGATGGCTCATAATAATAATAGCTGGAATGGAGTGAATATGGAAACCATGTGTTTGATGTGTTTGATACCATTCCATTTATTCTGTTCCAGCCATTACTATGAGCCCGTCCTTCCAATTATGGTGCTACCGGCCACCTGAGGTGTTTGTGTGTTCCACTGTGGTTGTAGGAGTATAATGCTGTGATATGTGCGGAAGCATGCCTTTGAGTGACACAATACCTGTGTTTACAGTAAATGAGACTGTTTTGATTTCCTCCTCTGTTCCCAGGAGCATGATGCCTGTCTGTCTTATCTCAGTAATCCCTGCGTGTTGCCATCAGCCTCCTGGTGCTTTCATGACTTATAGCTGAACACCTCATTAGATTCTCTTGTCTTTATAGGTGGCGTCAAGGGATAAGAATAGGAGAAAAAAAGAAAAAAAACATCAACTGTTGACTCATCAGTGACTTGATGAGGATAATCATGTCACTGGTGACTTTATTCACTCAGATGGCCAGGAAAAAGTCTCTTGCCTTTAACTAGGGCACATTGTTTTCCCTGGTGACTATAAGGAAAGTGTCAGCTACTATTCAGCACATCACTGTTTCTCTGGAGGGGCCTCTCCTCTGACCCCTGGACCAGAAAGGTGGGGCCGTGGGGTGGCAGTGGCTGGTGGGAGAGTGCCGGGGGTCTTGTTCCTCACTAGGCCTATCCTCTCTATTCTCTCTATACTTCCAAACACATTATGGGGCCTGCGCTTCCCAACACAAACAGAGGACCGGACAGGGGGAGACAGCGGGAGGGAGGGCTGGGAACCAGACAAACAGGGCCTGAGCCAGTCTGTGAAAACAGCCATGATAAGGCCTGCTCCTGTTAGGTCAGCCGTGTGAGTGTTGGAAGAGAAAGACACTTGTCTTGTTAAAGTACTGCCACTTTCCCTACTTTCACATCCAAACGAGTGTAAGTGCAGTGAGTTACAGTATGTGGCATATGCACACGGCATATTGCATTTAGCAAACTACAGCTCAAAATGTATGCTGTAATCTTGTGGCTTTCAAAAGGAATAACTGGGAATATTTCAGTGGGAATTACTTTTCAGGATTTGAGTCACAACAACAGTGACTCATAATGTGAACAGACCAACAAAGTATATTTTTCATGAACAGGTTTGGTATAGGAAGATAACTACCAGTGAGATGTTGAGCCACTGACCTCTCCTCCTCTCGCTCTCCTGCAGTATCTGGATGCTTGTGAGGAGGTGGATGCGGTGGAGGTGGTTACGGACGCCCAGCTCCAGCAGATCCAGCTCATTCAGATGCAACAGGTCCTGCAGAGATGGATGGGTGAAGGGTTAGGAAATATGAAGGAAAGAAAGCTTGCAAATTAAAAGCCCGCGAAGTATACCAAACTCTACCACAAAGCAGACAACATTTCAACCACAACAGCCTTCTTCGGGGGCTAGACAGGACTGTTTTTAGCCAGGCAGACACCAAGGACACCTTTCCCCTCCCTCCAAACTGAGCGTGTCCTCTCCTCCCCCTAATCTAGTCAGGCCGGCACCCCACACTGCCTGTCATTACTGGGCTGCCACTCTGCTGCCAACGGTGGGGGGCTTGCTTTGGTTTCAAAACCATACATTCTGGGTGGTGTCTTCACAAACACCACCCTGTTTCTCTCAGCGTTCCAGCGTGTATTGTTCCCCAGCAAGACAAAACAGACAAGTTAAATGATAGGTTTGGTTAGAAGATATTTTCTGCTGTTTGGAACATGCCTTTCAGCTTGTGTTAACAATACTGAAATATCCAAACAGAGGAAATTATTCTGCGTTCATGTACTTAATGAGATCAGGGTTAGCTTACAAATAATTACAAATCATTGATAACGTATATTATTGATGCAAGTGAAGTGACCAAGTTCGCTTTAGTCACATGATAATAACATCATTCATAACGACACCGTGCAAAGTTCAAATTCTCAGCTAGGCTGTTTGCTTTGCCTTTATCGTCCCTGGCGCAATGGAGCAGTGATCTGGACCAGATTGTTTTAAGGCATCAGAGAGTTAGTTTTCCACCACAGTGCATTAGAGTCTTTGTCCCTGTCATCTGTGCTCTATCCCGGTGGAATCTCAGCCAGGATCTTTGTGATCACCAGGCATTCTTCTGCATTGTCCTGCCTCTGTTATGACGGGGGGACGGAGCCCAGGCACAGCCAGCTTCCCAGGGCAGCTGGGCAGGTGTGTGTCTGTCTGGGTGCCCTATGCTGGTAAGGGTCCATTATCCCCTGATGGCTCTTAGGTGTACACTGCTTACCCAAAGAGGCCCCTAGTAGTTCCACACCCTCTTGCCCACTTCCTGACATCAATAGGCAAAAACAGCCCTTGGTCTGTCCTGAAGACTCTCCTATGCATTATCCGACCGTGCCATATGTAGTCACATAAGTACCTTTAGAACTGGCAGGCATTTCAATCAATTCCTCATGTAGATATTTGAATAGTTGTCTTTGTCTGCGGGATTGTGGTTTGGTCTGGGTCGTTGTTTTCTTGTCTGGTTACTTGAGACGACGATGTTGCAGAGAGAGGAGCACCGGCGGGTCTGACTGACTGGCAGTTAATGTAACTCTGCCGCTCACCAGCGTTAAAATGCGGTGTAGCAGAACTCGTCCCCAGGGGCTGAGGAGCAACTGCGGATATCTCCCCATTACTCTCACTACAGGGCGGGTTATCAGGCTGCAGAGCCCGAAAGGCAGAACGCAGAGAGGAAGGCAGCCATGCAGCCATGCGTTTCCCCTCATCTCCATCACCTGTCTGAGCAGCAGTGGAGCAGAGAGACGTGACACACAATCTCCTGGCTGATTGATGCTCTCCAATGGTTGATAGAAAGGCATTAAAAAAAAGCACGTTTGTGTTAGAATTGTATCATATTCAACCATTAAAATAGAAGGTCCGTTCTAAAAAATGTTTTAGAACTTGTACCCCTCCCTCTCTTTTCTCCCTTAATTCCACCACTAATGGAGCAGTAATGGAGATTCCATTATTGCTCTCCATTATCTCTGTTTCACATTACTGAGGCATTGTGGGCCTTCACTAGTAGAAGCAAGACATGGTTGGAATAACTAACAACTATTGATCCGAGCATATAACAAAATCAGCTACACTCATTTATGTTGAGATCTGAAGAGTTCACTCTGTAGTCTCTCTATTCTGTAACGGTGGGATAGAAGGTTTACAGGCTGGTGGTATAAAGATACCCTCACTAATAGCCTCTCTGTTCTTGTCCTGCAGCCTGATTAACATGGGGAACACTGTCTATCCATAACCACAGCATGTGACCCTACCAAGGTTATTTGTGTTGCTTATTATCACAACTCAATCGCTGGTTGAAAACTGTTTTCTGCCCCCTCTCAAAAGATAGAATTTTTAGATAATTGGCCCTCTTTCTGGGACTCACCCACAAACAGGACCAAGCCTGGCCTGCTGAGGAGTGACGGACTCCATCCTAGCTAGAGGGGTGCTCTCATCTTATCTACCAACATAGACAGGGCTCTAACTCCTCTAGCTCCACAATGAAATAGGGTGCAGGCCAGGCAGCAGGCTGTTAGCCTCGACCTAGGATGGGCAAAACTAAACAATCTCACTAGGATGAAGACCTCCTCCATTCCTGCCATTATTGAAAGAGATTGTGATACCTCACATTTCAAAATAGGGCTACTTAATGTTAGATCCCTTACTTCAAAGGCAGTTATAGTCAATGAACTAATCACTGATCATAATCTTGATGTGATTGGCCTGACTGAAACATGGCTTAAGCCTGATGAATTTACTGTGTTAAATGAGGCCTCACCTCCTGGCTAGACTAGTGACCATATCCCCCGTGCATCCCGCAAAGGCGGAGGTGTTGCTAACATTTACGATAGCAAATTTCAATTTACAAAAAAAAGAAAAGAGGTTTTCGTCTTTTGAGCTTCTAGTCATGAAATCTATGCAGCCTACTCAATCACTTTTTATAGCTACTGTGTAAATGCCTCCTGGGCCATATACAGCGTTCCTCATTGAGTTCCCTGAATTCCTATCGGACCTTGTAGTCATAGCAGATAATATTCTAATTTTCTGTGACTTTAATATTCACATGGAAAAGTCCACAGACCCACTCCAAAAGTCTTTCGGAGCCATCGTCGACTGTCTCTGGACCTACTCACTGTCACAGTCATACTCTGGACTTAGGTTTGTCCCATGGAATAAATGTTGTGGATCTTAATGTTTTTCCTCATAATCCTGGACTATCGGACCACCATTTTATTATGTTTGCAATTGCAACAAATACTCTGCTCAGACCCCAACCAAGGAGCATCAAAAGTCGTGCTATAAATTCACAGACAACAAAGATTCCTTGATGCCCTTCCAGACTCCCTCTGTCTACCCAAGGACGCCAGAGGACAAAAATCAGTTAACCACCTAACTGAGGAACTCAATTTAACCTTGCGCAATACCCTAGATGCAGTTGCACCCCTAAAAACGAATAACATTTCTCATAAGAAACTAGCTCCCTGGTATACAGAAAATACCAGAGCTCTGAAGCAATCTTTCAGAAAATTGGAATGGAAATGGCGCCACACGAAACTGGAAGTCTTCCAACTAGCTTGTATCGAAGAGGCCTCACTGCTGCTCGATCATCCTATTTTTCCAACTTAATTGAGGAAAATAAGAACAATCCTACATTTATTTTTAATACTGTCGCAAAGCTAACTAAAAAGCAGCATTCACCAAGTGAGGATGGCTTTCACTACACCAGTAATAAATTCATTCACTTCTTTGAGGAAAAGATCATGATTATTAGAAAGCAAATTACGGACTCCTCTTTAAATCTGCGTATTCCTTCAAAGCTCAGTTGTCCTGAGTCTGCACAACTCTGCCAGGACCTAGGATCAAGAGAGACACTCAAGTGTTTAAGTACTATATCTCTTGACACAATGATGAAAATATTCATGGCCTCTAAACATTCAAGCTGCATACTGGACCCTATTCCAACTAAACTACTGAAAGAGATGCTTCCTATGCTTGGCCCTCCGATGTTGAACATAATAAATGGCTCTCTATCCACCAGATGTGTACCAAACTCACTAAAAGTGGCAGTAATAAAGCCTCACTTGAAAAAGCCAAACCTTGACCCAGAAAATATGCATCTGTCCTCGTGCTCCTAGACCTTAGTGCTGCTTTTGATACCATCGATCACCACATTCTTTTGGAGAGATTGGAAACCCAAATTGGTCTACACGGACAAGTTCTGGCCTGGTTTAGATATTATCTGTCGGAAAGATATCAGTTTGTCTCTTGTGAATGGTTTGTCCTCTGACAAATCAACTGTAAATTTCGGTGTTCCTCAAGGTTCCGTTTTAGGACCACTATTGTTTTCACTATATATTTTACCTCTTGGGGATGTCATTCGAAAACATAATGTTAACTTTCACTGCTATGCGGATGACACACAGCTGTACATTTCAATGAAACATGGTGAAGCCCCAAAATTGCTCTCGCTAGAATTTTGTGTTTCAGACATAAGGAAGTGGATGGCTGCAAACGTTCTACTTTTAAACTCGGACAAAACAGAGATGCTTGTTCTAGGTCCCAAAAAACAAAGAGATCTTCTGTTGAATCTGACAATTAATCTTAATGGTTGTACAGTCGTCTCAAATAAAACTGTGAAGGACCTTGGCGTTACTCTGGACCCTGATCTCTCTTTTGACGAACATATCAAGACTGTTTCAAGGACAGCTTTTTTCCATCTACGTAACATTGCAAAAATCAGAACATTTCTGTCCAAAAATGGATGCAGAAAAATGTATCCATGCTTTTGTTACTTCTAAGTTAGACTACTGCAATGCTCTACTTTCCGGCTACCCGGATAAAGCACTAAATAAACTTCAGTTAGTGCTAAATACGGCTGCTAGAATCCTGACTCGAACCAAAAGATTTGATCATATTACTCCAGTGGTAGCCTCCTTACACTGGCTTCCTGTTAAGGCAAGGGCTGATTTCAAGGTTTTACTGCTAACCTACAAAGCATTACATGGGCTTGCTCCTACCTATCTCTCTGATTTGGTCCTGCCGTACATACCTACACATACGCTACGGTCACAAGACGCAGGCCTCCTAATTGTCCCTAGAATTTCTAAGCAAACAGCTGGAGGCAGGGCTTTCTCCTATAGAGCTCCATTTTTATGGAATGGTCTGCCTACCCATGTGAGAGACGCAGACTCGGTCTCAACCTCTAAGTCTTTACTGAAGACTCATCTGTTCAGTAGGTCCTATGATTGAGTGTAGTCTGGCCCAGGAGTGTGAAGGTGAACAGAAAGGCTCTGGAGCAACGAACCGCCCTTGCTGTCTCTGCCTGGCTGGTTCCCCTCTTTCCACTGGGATGCTCTGCCTCTAACCCTATTACAGGGGCTGAGTCACTGGCTTACTTGTGCTCTTTCATGCCGTCCCTAGGAGGGGTGCGTCACTTGAGTGGGTTGAGTCACTGATGTGATCTTCCTGTCTGGGTTGGTGCCCCCCCTTGGGTTGTGCAGTGGCGGAGATCTTTGTGGGCTACACTCTGACTTGTCTCAGGATGGTAAGTTGGTGGTTGAAGATATCCCTCTAGTGGTGTGGGGGCTGTGCTTTGGCAAAGTGGGTGGGATTATATCCTTCCTGTTTGGCCCTGTCCGGGGGTATCATCAGATGGGGCCACAGTGTCTCCTGACCCCTCCTGTCTCAGCCTCCATTATTTATGCTGCAGTAGTTTATGTGTCGGGAGGCTAGGGTCAGTTTGTTATATCTGGAGTACTTCTCCTGTCTTATCCGGTGTCCTGTGTGAATTTAAGTATACTCTCTCTAATTCTCTCTTTCTTTCTCTCTCTCGGAGGACCTGAGCCCTAGGACCATGAAAAGCCAACAGAACTACCTGGCATGAGGACTACCTGGCATGAGGACTCCTTGCTGTCCCCAGTCCACCTGGCCGTGCTGCTGCTCCAGTTTCAACTGTTCTGCCTGCGGCTATGGAATCCTGACCTGTTCACCGGACGTGCTACCTGTCCTAGACATGCTGTTTTCAACTCTCTAGAGACAGCAGGAGTGGTAGAGATACCCTTAATGATCAGCTATGAAAAGCCAACTGACATTTACTCCTGAGGTGCTGACTTGCTGCACCCTCGACAACTACTGTAATTATTATTATTTGACCATGCTGGTCATTTATGAACATTTGAACATCTTGGCCATGTTCTGTTATAATCTCCACCCGGCACAGCCAGAAGAGGACTGGCCACCCCTCATAGCCTGGTTCCTCTCTATGTTTCTTCCTAGGGAGTTTTTCCTAGCCACGGTGCTTCTACACCTGCATTGCTTGCTGTGTGGGGTTTTAGGCTGGGTTGCTGTACAGCACTTTGAGATATCAGCTGATGTACGAAGGGCTACATCATTTTTTATTTTTTATTTTTTTTTATTTGATTATAAAACGCTTTTAGAGGACAACTGGGAAGCTTTATGAAGCCAGTTTAAATCCTCATACATAGCATGGTATGTGTTATAATGTGGGGACAGGTGGAACTCTTAGGTCTCTTACTGCTGTTCTGTTAGGCATGGACTTTAATACGGATTCCAAACAATATTTACTGTATTTAATCCTTCATCATAGGAATTGTTCAAAACATGTTTTGAACAAGCTGAGTATATCTACTGTAAGCTAGTAAGTCATCATATACTGTAGGTTAATCATCTCATAACATATTGCCAAAACAGAAGTGAAACAAAGGGATGGGGTAACGGTAACCACAGGCAACATATCATCCTCAGACTACAAAAACAAGCAGTGTGAGTCAAGGTTAAGTACAAGTTGAAGCAATATGGAGGCCTTGGCAAGTAGCTCCTTCACTTGACATGAGTCAGAGTGCTAGGACATCCCATTGATATGGTCCCTTACGAGACGCTTGACAAGCTCATTCTGATTTGATCTCCTTTTCATACGTTTTACTCATTTAGCAGATACTCTTATCCAGAGTGACTTACAGGAGCAATTAGGACACATCGACAGATTTTTGTGCTAGTCAGCTCAGGGATCAAACCAGAACCCGTAACTGGCCCAACGCTCTTAACTGCTAGGCTACCTGCCACACTTTTCACTGGGATCAAGAATGAGATAGAACTTTCACCCTTTAATGAGATCTGATTCAAGCCTATGTCCGTTAACCCTTCACCATAGAGTCACATCACCGCAGAGGAAATAACTTACAGTTGTAGCAGGACAGGATCAGCAGTGGTGTAAAGTAATTAAGTAAAGATACTTTAATGTACTACTTAAGTCATTTTTGGGGGGTATCTGTACTTTACTATTTATATTTTGGACAACTTTTACTTTTACTTCACGACATACCTAAAGAAAATGATGTACTTTTTACGCCATACATTTTCCCTGACACCCAAAAGTACGTGTTACATTTGGAATGCTTAGCAGGACAGGAGAATGGTCCAAGTCACACACTTATCAAGAGAACCTCCCTGGTCATCCCTACTGCCTCTGGCGGACTCACTAAACACACATGGTTTGTTTGTTTGTAAATGATGTCTGACTGTTGCAGTGTGTCCCTGGCTGTCTGTAAATATGAAGAAAAAAAATAAGAAGATGGTGCCGTCTGGCTTGCTTTAATGTAAAGAATTTGAAATGATTTATACTTTTACTTTTAGTTTTGATACTTAAGTATATTTGAGCAATTCCATTTACTTTTGATACTTAAGTATATTTAGAACCAAAGACTTTTCGACTTTTACTCAAGTAGTATTTTACTGGGTGACTTTCACTTTTACTTTGAGTCATTTTCTATTAAGGTATCTTTACTTTACTCAAGTATGAGTCATTTTCTATTAAGGTATCTTTACTTTTACTCAAGTATGAGAAATGGGGTACTTTTACTTTTTCCACCACTGAGGATTAATCTTGGGGAGAGAGGGTTAGCTCTGGCTTAAGTCCCTTTTGCCTCTGTGACAGTCAGCAGACAGCTGGGTCCAAAAACGAACAGTTAAGTGGGTGTCATAAATCCCCAGTAATAAGGGTCTCTGAGATGACTGCAGTTCTGCTGCTGCCTCCTAGGGATGAGGGAGGGGAAGCCCTGGAGAGATGCTGGGTGCATTGGGTGGAGGGGAGAGAGAGGAAGGGAGAATGAGAGGGAGGTGGAGAGAGACACAGGGAATGAGAGAGGAGGTATGGATAAGATACACGAGAGAAGGAGACGAGAGGAAAGAGAAAGGGGGAGGAGACCAGGGGGGGGGTGGTCAGGGAGAGTGAGAGGAAGACAAGGGAAGGAAGACAGAGGTTGAGAGAGATTGGGGTGGGAGAAGACAGGCGGGAGCCAGTGGGAGGGAGACAGTGGGTGGGTGGGCGGTTATGAGAGGCAGAGGGAGAGGGAATGTCCACAGCAGCCTGGTTTGGAGGTCAGAGGGGGGACAGCTACTGTTTACAGGCTCCAAACAGGTCCATCACCACGACAGCCCAGGGCTCACACACCATCAAACACTCCTGCCTCGCAAACACACATTCCTCACATGTTCACCTGGGCCTGGGCAGCCACAGCTTTAAATGTATACCAAGAATTGTATTTTAGGCCTGCAGTTTAGGGATCCAGGGTAAGAGGTAGTTCTTCTCAGAGAAGTGATGGATTTCCCAGGGCAGTGATATTGCTATCTGTTTTTGTATTCCCTGGATTGACTTGTGGAAAAATTTGAGGATTGCAGACTGCATTCTCTGAGGAGATTGAATCTATAAATCAAAACATATCTACAGTATGGCATTGGGAAAAAGTTAATGAATCACATTTCTATTAAATGGACTTCCGTTGACTTTAGTTATATTTTATAAATATAAACGCAACATGCAACAATTTATACGATTTTACTGAGTTACAATTCATATAAGAAAAGCAGTCAATTGAAATACACAAATTAGGCCCTAATCTATGGATTTCACATGACTGGGAATACAGATATGCTTCTGTTGGTCATGTATACCTTTAAAAAAAAGGTAAGGCTTGGATAAAAAAAAAACAGTCAGTATCTGGTGAGACCACAATTTGCCTCATGCAGCACAACATCTCCTTAGAGTTGATCAGGCTGTTGATTGTGGCCTGTGGAATGTCCCACTCCCCTTCAATGGCAGTACAACGTTGCTGGATATTTGTATTTGTAGTTATTAGGGATCCCCATTAGCTGCTGCCATAGGAACAGCTACTCTTCCTGAGGTCCAAACACATTAAAGCACTTACATTACAAATAAAACAAGAGACAAAACAGTACATACATTATTACACCACTACATATCTACAATACACAATGTACAATAAAAACAAAAACGATTGTGATCACTACATCCTATGGATTTGGACAGTGCTTTATAACACATTTCTGCAGCATTAGTAAAGATGTGATCAATACACGTTGATGATTTCATTCCTGTGCTGTTTATAACTACCCTAGTAGGTTGACTGACAACCTGAACCAGGTTTAAGGCACTGGTAACAGTTTGACGTTTTTTCATGAGTGGGCAGCTTGATGAAAGCCAGTCAATATTTAAATCTTACAGAAAAAAACACTGTTGACATCATATACATTATCAAGCATTTCACACATATTATCCAGATACTGACTGTTAGCACTTGGTGGTCTATAGCAGCTTCCCACAAGAATGGGCTTAAGGTGAGGCAGGTGAACCTATACCATATTACTTCAACAGTATTTAACATGAAATCGTCTCTAAGCTTTACAGGAATGTGGTTCTGAATATAGACCCCAACACCGACCCCGTTGGCATTTCTGTCTTTTTGGTAGATGTTATAACCATGTATTTCTACCACTATTATCAAAGGTATTATCTAAGTGAGTTTCAGAGATAGTCAGAATATGAATGTTATCTGCTACAAGCAAGTTATTGACTTCATGTACCTTGTATCTTAGGCTACATATGTTAATATGGGCTATTTTTAGCACTTTTCTGGGTTGCTTGATTGCTTTTAATGCTTTACTGGGAAGCTTATCAGAAGTAGACTTTCTAATGTTATTTATATTGGAGCTGCACACAGTGGACGTCCTACTAGGGCACACCTCAGTGCTAACAGTGTAACTCTGGTTCATAGGCACACTGCATACAATAGCTGTAGGATCAACGGAGGTATTCAGAGCAGTTAGTGGGACATTAATTAAGTTACTTACATTGGGTCTGCAAAAGCCACTGGGATGATGTACATTACATGCAGCATTATGACGACTCATTGTCACAATGGTAGGTATTAACTGAGCTGGTGTTGGCTCATTGATAAGTCATTGCCTCAATGGAGCCTTGAAATGCGAGGAGACAAAATGATTTGGATGGACTGTAGAGTATCTTTCGTTTCCAGAAGGTGTCAAAGTTATCTATAAAAGTGATTCCAACAGAGCTACAGTAATCTTTTAGCCAGATGTGTAATTCCAGTAGCCTGCTGAATCTTTCACACCCACAGCCCAAAAATGGTACCGGACCTGAAATGTTTGTCTGCTTTTTGGAATCTTTCAATGCTAGAATCAGTTCTTTAAAATCAATGTTCAGAAGTCCATTTCCGAGCTTGCCCTCCTGATGTTGTTTGACCCCAAATGGACGGCGTCGGCTCCCGGCATCTGTCGTAGAACAGTCGGAAGCAACCTTGTAATGTCCTGTACTTGTGCTCCTGGGTAGCACAGGGTTTTTGCACTGGAAACCAATTTGTTTCTCACCATAGAGCTGCCGATGATGACAGCTGGTGAAACCGGGGAGGACCGGCTGTTCTTTCACCTCAAGTGGTTTAGAAGACCCTTCGAGGACCGAAGGGCGTTGGGGCCCAATGGAATCGAGCCGGCTGTAGTATCCATCGTGGATGATGGGCTGTCTCAAGGTCAGGCAGTCGGAGAGGAGAAAGAACAGAGGACAAAGTCTGGTAACTCCAGATCCGGGTGGGAGCCTAAGAAGAAGATCGGACCTCTGGATCCGTGGAGAAAAGAACAGAGGACAAAGATAGCATCCTAACGTTCCAGATCCGATGGTGAATCTGGGGTAGAAGGAAGTCCCTAGCATGGAAGAAGATGCCGGAACCTCTGGATCCGTGTCCGTTAGAACATCTCCATGGAAAATGAAAGCCATCTCCATGGCTGGTTGGTTTGGTCTCTCTACCGAGAACAGGAACATCCACCAAGTCATCCAGTAGCATCCTACTAGCTCCGTTCTCCAGGGAAGGGAGGGATCCTGTGCTACATTCCACATTTTCCTAAATCTGCATAGCTAGGCTAGCTGGGCTTCCGTGTCTCTCTACTTGGCTATTGGCGGGAATTAGATGGTCAATGGGTGACATGTCTGGTGAGGGAGGCTGTGCATTATCATGCTGAAACATTAGGTGATGGCGACGGATGAATGGCACGACAATGGGCATCAGGATCTCGTCACTGTATCTCTGTGCATTGAAATTGCCATCAATTAAATGCGTTAATTGTGTTCACTGTCCGTAGCTTATGCCTGCCCATACCATAACCCCACCACCACCATGGGGCACTTTGTTCGCAACATTGACATCAGCAAACCGCTCGCACACACAACATCATACACGTGGTCTGCGGTTGTGAGGCCAGTTGGACGTACTGCCAAACTCTCTAAAACGAAGTTGGAGGCGGCTTATGGTAAACAACTCTGACAACAACTCTGGTGGACATTCCTGCAGTCAGCATGCCAATTACACGCTCCATCAAAACTTGAGACATCAGTGGCATTGTGTTGTGTGACAAAAATGCACATTTTAGAGTGGACTTTTATTGTCTCCAGCACAACGTGCACCTGTGTTGATCAGATCTTTGATATGCCAAACCTGTCAGGTGGATGGATTGGGATGGAAAAGGAGAAATGCTCACTAACAGGGATGTAAACTAAATTTGTGCACAACATTTGAGAGAAGTAATATTTTGGGAATATTGAAAATGTCTGAGAACTTTTGTTTCAGCTCACGAAACACTTTGCATGTTGCATTTATATTTTTGTTCAGTATACTTTAACTGCTTTTGGTAAACTAAGTAGTTCATTTGAGACCCACTGCTGTGCTTTAGCAGTCTTTTGCACTGACCTGCATAGGCAGCGGAGTCTACGTATGTGTCCTTTACTGTGCATGCTTTTATGTGTGTGTCTGTGTTTGTGTGTGTATGTACGTGCCTGAGTCTGCAGTGTCTACATAGTGAATCAGGCTGAAATCTGCTTTTACCTCCACCCCATCATAGTCGTCGTCAAACAGAGTGCAGTACTGCGGCAGACCCAGCTGACTGAGCCACTTGGAGATGGCTAGGTGCTTCATGCTGCCAGCCTACCGCCAGGCCAGCCTCTCCCTCTCCTGGGGCCTCTGTCACCTGAGGAGAGGACCAGGAACAGCATCACCATTATTACCCACTCAGGATGGCTGCTACATCTGTTTGTAGTGAAGAACAAAGAGGCAAACCAGTCATCAAAACCACATTAAAGGAACCAACAGCAGATGATGTCATCCGCTTTCATTTTTACTCTGCATAATGGGGAATATACAGTGCAGCACTATTGGCCGACTCACAGCCTGAAGACCCTGCCATGAACGAATAATTGAGCTGTCAGTTCACACACTTTTCTCATATGAGAAAAAAGCTTTCCTCAATGTTCAGAAAGGTTAGAAATGTGTGAAAACAGAAATAAGGGTTTAATAAGATACTTATCAAACATTATCTAAAACATTGTCATCAGTTTCAACATTTTTTTTCTGTAATATAGGGATTACGTGTTAAACAATACAACTTTAATAACTTGGCAAAGAACGAGAGATGGCCATTGGAGAGAGGCCATTATAATTATTACTTGGGCTTGCCAGCCAGGTAAAGGCCAGTCTGGTCAACTCTCAGGCAGAGAAGTGCTTTGTCAAGTGTTCTCTATGCCAGCTGAAGTGTCCTCTTCCCACCGCTCAGCTCAGCCAGACACACTCCATCACAACCAGGCTCACTCTGACTGACCAGCAGCATCACAGCAACACGAAATGAGAGGTGGCGTGTATATCAAGTTGGACAACAGACAACTTTAGCTTAAAGCACTGCCAGTCTTTACTGTATATTAATCATATTGTAGCTGTATCATTGCTTGACGAGAATTCTTGCTGTTACAGGAGGCATCATATTGAAATATTCCTTTGCTCTCTCCACTCCAACCAATGGAAACTTGTGCCAAACTCCTGCAGAGTGCAGCCCTTTCCAGACTATAACAGGGCCTCTCTCTACATACTCAAACAATGCTCTCTCTATAAAGTGGAGATGGAGGCTCATAGCATGGGTCATAAAACCTGAAGGGGACAATGAGGTGGTAAAGTTGTAGTTAGTTAATCCAACCTGCAGTGTGTTCCCCCAGCTGAGCCCACTGACTGGGATGGTGCTCCTGGGGTGAAGCAATCAGCAGAGTAAAACAGGGGCAGGTTCATCCCCCATTCATCTCAATCATGTATGTCAATGTCAGACAGAACACACAGTGAGGCGCATTGCGTCTTCACAACCCTGGGATGGAATAGCTGAGTAGGCTCTTCCCTGGAATTGTTGACACTGGGGAAGCATCCAATGGTGTCACACACTCTCTCATTACCATCATTATGGTCATGCTGTTTTACAGAAACACACAGAAAATGGAGTTGGATTGTAATACACAACGTCTGTCGGTACAATGAACCATGCCAAGCCATTAGGAAATGCCTGTTCAACATGTCATTTGTTTAAAAATTCCATAAACTACTGTTTGCAGTTGCATAACACATGGAAAGCAGCATTTTTGAATCAGTGGCTAAACAGAGGAGTAAAATAAAAAACAAAGCTCGGTCAAGAATAAATGAATTGATGGCCAGTAATATAATTAGTAATGACGTTGCTTATTCATCTACTATGGCAAAGTTACACCCAACCACTGACACCCATCGACACTCAACCATAACTAATGAGGAACCACCATATGATTGACAAAGGTATTAGTGCTGTTGCCCTAGACATGACATCCACATCAGAATGATCCAATTCCCTTAAGAGCCACTGAGTGGTTGGTGTAGTAGGTGTCACCAGGTCCTCTCTGCCTCCTCAATCACGCTAAGTGATTTTTACATTTACATGTACATTTGAGTAATTTAGCAGACGCCCTTATCCAAAGCGATTTACAGTAGAGTGAATACATTTTCAAATGTTTTCGATGTTGCGTACGTACATATGTGAAGTCATGTGTCCTGTGGGTCCCCACCTGACTGGCTTGCTGAGGATTCACTTTCTCAGCTCATACAGGAGTAATACAAGCCTAGTTCACAAATGTTGTGATTTTTTGTTTTTGTGTCTATATACAGTACCAGTCAAAAGTTTGGACACACCTACTCATTCAAGGGTTTTTCTTTATTTTTACTATGTTCTATATTGTAGAATAATAGTGAAGACATCAAAATTATGAAATAACACACAGTAACAAAAAAAAGTGTAAAACAAATTAAGGACTATGATAGTGTGGAGGTAAAAGCAGGAAGCCACCCTTTGCCTTGATGACAGCTTTGCACACTCTTGGCATTCCCTCAACCAGCTTCACCTGGAATGCTATTCCAACAGACTTGAAGGAGTTCCCACGTATGCTGAGCACTTGTTGGCTGCCTTTCCTTCACTCTGCGGTTCAACTCATCCCAAACCATCTCAATTGGGTTGAGGTCGGGTGATTATGGAGGCCAGGTCATCTGATGCAGCACTCCATCACTCTCCTTCTTGGTCAAATGGCCCTGACACAGCCTGGAGGTGTGTTGGGTCATTGTCCTGTTGAAAAACAAATGATGGTGCCACTAAGATTGGACCAGATGGAATGGCGTATCGCTGCAGAATGCTGTGGTAGCCATGCTGGATAAGTGTGCCTTGAATTCAAAGCACCCCCACACCATCACACCTCCTCCTTCATGCTTCACGGTGGGAACCACACATGCGGAGATCATTCGTTCATCTACTCTGCGTCTCACAAAGACACGGCGGTTGGAACCAAAAATCTCAAATTTGGACTCATCAGACCAAAGGACAGATTTTAACCGGTCTAATGATGTTGAGATGTGTCCGTTACTTAGCATTTATTTGGGCTGCAATTTCTGATGCTGGTAAGTCTAATGAACTTATCCTCTACAGCAGAGGTGACTCTGGATCTTCCTTTCCTGTGCCGGTCATCATGAGAGCCAGTTTTATCATAGCACTTGATGGTTTTTGAGACTCCACTTGAAAGAATCTTTCGAAGTTCTTGAAACATTCTATATTGACTGACCTTCATGTCTTAAAGTAATGATGGACTGCCGTTTATCTTTCCTTATTTGAGCTGTTCTTTCCATAATATGGATTTAGTATTTTACCACCCCTACCTTGTATACCACCCCTAACTGATTGGCTCAAATGCATTAAGAAGGAAGGAAATTCAACAAATTAACTTTTAACAAGGCACACCTTTTAATTGAAATGCATTCCAGGTGACTACTCCAGTAAGCTGGTTGAGAGAATGCCAAAAGTGTGCAAAGCTATCATCAAGGCAAAGGGTGGCAACTATGAAGAATCTCAAATATAAAATATATTTTAATTTATTTAACACTTTTTTGGTTACTACATGATTCCATATGTATTATTTCATAGTGTTGATGTCTTCACTATTATTCTACAATGTAGAAATTAGTCAAAATAAAATAAAAAATATTGAATGATGTGTCCAAACTTGACTGGTACTGTATTTTCCGTCATGATATCCGTCATCAGAGAGGCTTTCAGAGCAACAGCTCGACCCCTCACAACAGATACTTGATCTGTTTAAAAAAAAATTATGTCAAAATTCAAAAATATTTTTGTTTCCCCACAATATTGGTGATTATAATCCTCATTTCAGTAGATCAGAAAATTAAAAATATATGACACAGAGAAGATAGTAAAAAAAATATATAAACTCAGCAAAAAAAGAAACAACCCTTTTCAGGACCCTGTCTTTCAAAAAAGATAATTCGTAAACAATTAATAAACCATTAATGAACCATAAACAATTAATGAACATGTACCCGTGGAACGGTTGTTAAGACAATAACAGCTTACAGACAGTAGGCAATTAAGGTCACAGTTAGGAAAACTTAGGACACTAAAGAGGCCTTTCTACTGACTCTGAAAAACACCAAAAGAAAGATGCCCAGGGTCCCTGCTAATCTGCGTGAACGTGCCTTAGGTATGCTGCAAGGAGGCATGAGGACTGCAGATGTTGTCAGGGCAATAAATTGCAATGTCTGTACTGTGAGACGTCTAAGACAGTGCTACAGGGAGACAGGACGGACAGCTGATCATCCTCGCAGTGGCAGACAACGTGTAACAACAACTGCACAGGATCGGTACATCCGAACATCACACCTGCAGGACAGATACAGGATGGCAACAACAACTAACCAAGTTACACCAGGAATGCACAATCGCTCCGTAAGTGCTCAGACTTGTCCTGAGGGCTTGTCAGCCTGTTGTAAGGCAGGTCCTCACCAGACATCACCGGCAACAACGTCGTCTATGGGCACAAACCCACCGTCGCTGGACCAGACAGGACTGGCAAAACTGCTCTTCTCTGATGTGTCTGGGTCTCACCTGGGGTGATGGTCGGATTCGCGTTTATCGTCAAAGGAATGAGCGTAACACCGAGGCTTAAACTCTGGAGCGGGATCGATTTGGAGTTGGAGGGTCCGTCATGGTCTGGGACGGTGTGTCATAGCATCATCGGACTGAGCTTGTTGTCATTGCAGGCAATCTCAACGCTGTGCGTTACAGGGAAGACATCCTCCTCCCTCCTCATGTGGTACCCTTCCTGCAGGCTCATCCTGACATGACCCTACAGCCTGACATATTGCTTGTTCTGTGCGTGATTTCCTGCAAGACAGGAATGTCAGTGTTCTGCCACGGCCAGCGAAGAGCCCGGATCACAATCCCATTGAGCACGTCTGGAACCTGTTGGATCAGAGGGTGAGGGCTAGGGCCATTCCCCCCCCAGAAGTGTCCGGGAACTTGCAGGTGCCTTGGTAGAAGAGTGGGGTCACATCTCACAGCAAGAACTGGCAAATCTGGTACAGTCTACGAGGAGGAGATGCACTGCAGTACTTAATGCAGCTGGTGGCCACAACAAATACTGACTGTTTCTTTTGATTTTGACCCTCCCTTTGTTCAGGGACACATTATTCCATTTCTGTTAGTCACATGTCTGTGGAACTTGTTCAGTTAATGTCTGTTGTTGAGTCTTGTTATGTTCATACAAATATTTACACATGTTAAGTTTGCTGAAAATAAATGCAGTTGACAGTGAGAGGATGTTTATTTTTTTTATGAGTTTATGTTGTGTCACTACTGTATTACACTAGGGGCTCTATTTTAACAAACCTAACACAATTCGGCTAGTGGCTCAGAATATTCTCCTCCTAGACCATTGTGGATTGATACTACAGTTTAAATAGCATAGGCTTCAATAACGTGATAGCAACAGTAAAATATCTTTGCAGTGTTGACAGTCAACATTGTTGTAATTGGCTTCAAAGAGTAGGCCTATTGGCCTTTAGGCGCTGCACTTCTCCTCAAATAAAAAAAATACTTAGACTCCTTTAAATTGTACTGTATGTGTGTGGCACGTTCTCAATAAGCAAAATATAGCCTGCAGGCCTACCACTGACATGCCATTATAGGACTGAAACATTTTAATAGCCGAAGTTTGGAGGAGAGTGTCTTTGGTAATCATACAAAAAGGCGCTCTTTGGAAATGCAGATGGATACAAGCCGAATGGAGTATGGACTGCAGGTAGGCCTATATGAATTGTGAATGGAGTATGCACTGCAGGTAGGCCTATGTGAATTGTGAATGGAGTATGCACTGCAGATAGGCCTATGTGAATTGTGAATGGAGTATGCACTGCAGGTAGGCCTATGTGAATTGTGAATGGAGTATGCACTGCAGGTAGGCCTATGTGAATTGTGAATGGAGTATGCACTGCAGGTAGGCCTATATGAATTGTGAATGGAGTATGCACTGCAGATAGGCCTATATGAATTGTGAATGGAGTATGGACTGCAGGTAGGCCTATATGAATTGTGAATGGAGTATGCACTGCAGATAGGCCTATATGAATTGTGAATGGAGTATGCACTGCAGATAGGCCTATATGAATTGTGAATGGAGTATGGACTGCAGGTAGGCCTATATGAATTGTGAATGGAGTATGGACTGCAGGTAGGCCTATATGAATTGTGAATGGAGTATGGACTGCAGGTAGGCCTATATGAATTGTGAATGGAGTATGCACTGCAGGTAGGCCTATATGAATTGTGAATGGAGTATGGACTGCAGGTAGGCCTATATGAATTGTGAATGGAGTATGCACTGCAGATAGGCCTATGTGAATTGTGAATGGAGTATGCACTGCAGGTAGGCCTATGTGAATTGTGAATGGAGTATGCACTGCAGGTAGGCCTATGTGAATTGTGAATGGAGTATGCACTGCAGGTAGGCCTATGTGAATTGTGAATGGAGTATGCACTGCAGGTAGGCCTATATGAATTGTGAATGGAGTATGCACTGCAGGTAGGCCTATATGAATTGTGAATGGAGTATGCACTGCAGGTAGGCCTATATGAATTGTGAATGGAGTATGCACTGCAGGTAGGCCTATATGAATTGTGAATGGAGTATGGACTGCAGGTAGGCCTATATGAATTGTGAATGGAGTATGCACTGCAGGTAGGCCTATATGAATTGTGAATGGAGTATGGACTGCAGGTAGGCCTATATGAATTGTGAATGGAGTATGGACTGCAGGTAGGCCTATATGAATTGTGAATGGAGTATGCACTGCAGGTAGGCCTATATGAATTGTGAATGGAGTATGGACTGCAGGTAGGCCTATATGAATTGTGAATGGAGTATGCACTGCAGGTAGGCCTATATGAATTGTGAATGGAGTATGCACTGCAGGTAGGCCTATATGAATTGTGAATGGAGTATGCACTGCAGGTAGGCCTATATGAATTGTGAATGGAGTATGGACTGCAGGTAGGCCTATGTGAATTGTGAATAATGCAATTCGGCAAAAGCCTCACAAGTAGAACATTATAAATATTTTATGGATAGGCTCCTTGGCTAATGAAAGGCCAGGATAAGAAAGACACCAGATGCATTGTTGTTGAACAAGCTTTCGTTATAGTAGGGTAAGTAGGGTAAGGGTGGCCTTGTTTTTTAATCAAACGAAACGGAAAACACGCAAATATTACAGGAAAATAACTTGAATGTTTTTAATTGAATGTCAATGGATTTTTTAATCTCTCATTTCATGGCATATAGCCTATATGGAGGGGTTTTTATGCACATACAAAATTATAACAGAAGCTGGCTAAAATAATGTAATAGCCTACATAGATAAAAAGGGGATGTCACTGTTTGCTGCTGCCAAATCTTTGAATAAAGCTTAAAGCTTGAGACTGCTTTTTAAATCAGTCTCACGAGCTAAACCCTTTACTGATAGTCTTGACTACTTGGCGAATGCATTGGATATGACAAAAAACAACTGCTTTTCAGTAAGAGGATGGGAGACTACGCTTGTTTATTTAATCAAATGAAACAAATGGAAAAAAACATTACATTTTTTATGTTTCTAAATATGAGATTTATGGGCACAAAAACCACATCTCTTATTCTATGTGCATATGGGCAATGTGTGTCACGGCTGGATAGGCTGCGCTTCCGCTGTCAAAATCCATGCCATAACCCACTGTGTTATCAACAAAAAGAATCTAACTAAACTCTCATTGTTCTATCTATTTCCTCTCATGTCCCGATCACATCGAAGCGTATTTCATTTCATTACTGAGTAAGTCATCTTCATGGAGTCTTGCCCCGCTACTGAACAAACAAGTGTAGTGTTTGTAACACATGATGGAGGAGAGCCTGTCTCTCATCAGAGATTGCATTTATTTTGGACTTTTAATTCCAGACAGGATAAATATATTGTTTCAGGTAATAATAAAACATGTTTTGTTTTGTTACTTTTTCCTCAACTTGTTTCTCTAATTGCAAGTCAAACTAGCTTGTCGATGTGTGCAGAGGGTCCCTGGTTCAAGCCCAGGTAGGGAAGAGGAGAGGGAAGGAAGCTAAACTGGTTGTGCCTAAGTCATGAAACTATTTAGTATTGACTTGTCCACAGATGAATGCAGTCTTTCTGGTGAAAGGTAATGACTTCCAACTGGTTTTAAGTACAAACAAAATCATCAGTTGCTGAGAGTTGAAACATAAGCATTCTCTATACTGTAGAATGTGCCAGGTTACACTATGTATGTGACTATAAAGCTGACTGCAAGAATCCTGTGTGGGAATATGTTTTTTATCCCGTATTAGAATATATTTCCCTAGAGAGGTTCCTTTGAACCACCAATGACGATTAGCATGCCTCTCTCAATTAGAGACAAAGAACAGCTGTAGAACACACACAAGTGTCACAAACTTCAAAATGAGCGGACCAAGGCGCAGCGTGCATTGAGTTACACATCTTTTTAATACAAAGTGAAACTAGAAACAAAACTTAAAGAACGTGAAGACTTAGTGCCCAAACACATTAACACAAACAATATCCCACAAAGCAGGTGGGAGATAGGGCTTCCTAAATATGATCCCCAATTAGAGGCAACGATTACCAGCTGCCTCTAATTGGGAATCATACAAAACCACCAACATAGAAATACACATTCTAGAACACCCCCCTAGTCACACCCTGACCTAAACCACTATAGAGACTCCAAGGGCTCTCTATGGTCAGGGCGTGACAGTTGATTGAATTCCTTATCTGATCCCAACTCTGTCAACACGTCGCCTTAGACAATGTTTGTATCTCAGCAGTCAAATCAAATCCAATTTTATTTGTCACATGCTTCTTGAACAACAGGTGTAGACTAACAGTAAAATGCTAACTTATGGTCCCTTCCCAACAATGCAGAGAGAAAAATAATAACACGAGGAATAAATACACTATGAGTAATGACGAGGCAAGAGGATAGATAATAAGCAGTAGCAGTGTTCAGCACCCTGAACAGCTGTTCAGGGTGCTGTTGGTTCCAGACTTGGTGCACCGTGAGCTCTTGCTGTGTGGTAGCAAAAAGAACAGTCTATGACTTGTGTGGCTGGAGTCTTTGATCATTTTTAGGGCCTTGTTCTGATACCGCCTGGTATAGAGTCGTGTATGGCAGGGAGCTCGGCACTGGTGATGTACGGTGGTGGACCGCACACTCTGATCTAACACACTCAATGCTGTCATGGTAATCACCATTCACATGTGCGCTCACACACACACACACACACACACACACACACACACACACACACACGCAAGCAGGATGTTTACGTTAATCAACAGTGCTCTGGTGCTGTTTCTCTGCATTGTTCCATTCATAGAGGCCTCGCGGGCTTCCACTAGTACAGTACTGTAGACATCTGGCCCTGAGGAATCTGGAGATGTGACCACTGAACAGAACAGACCCATTATTTCAGAAGAGATTCATTATTTTCCTATTTTCTTATTCCCTCCAGATCTCTCCAGATTTTCTCCAGATTCATATTATCTCCAGATCAACAGAAATGCCAATCTTAACCTGGTATAGTTATTTAGTCTGTATAGAGTTATGGCTGGATAAGAAATGATGTTCATATCCAATGATACTGTCAAGACATGCTGTTGTTGTCCTTATTATCAAACCGGAGTTTATCCAAAATATTTGTAGTATTTTACTGGAGGGATATGTGTGTTTGTCTGTGTGTGATTTGGCCCCAGCTGTTAGAAGAGAAGACTCATAGTAGAATTGTCTGTTTCATTTCTGCTGAGAACAATAGGTGTCCAGAGTCAGGCTTGTAGCCTCTATGGTAAGGTGTTCCAGCACATCCCCACACAGACAGCTTTGGGAGGGATATTTAGGCCAGCTCTGAATAGAACCATCTGGAGGGACATGAATGGCCTGCACCGAGGCACTAGGATTGGGGCCTCAGTGTATGTTTAGGTCTAGGGAAGGAGTTCAGGAAATTAGGGCCATAGAAAATCCACCCCGACTGGTGTTTCCACCCAACAACAGATGATGTAGAGCAGGGGCCGGCAACAGGCTTGCATGGTAATAATACCAAACAATGAGGAGCTATCAAATAGTGGCCACTTGCCCAGCTACAGTATATAGCAGTACATGACGCAATACACTGCATCATCAGGTGTGAGTCATTGAAGACATGAAGGGAGGGAGGGAGGGACACTGGACAAAGCATGTTGTGGGAACGGGTATAGTTTTTAAAGTGCTAGGAGAATGTGAACTCAATAATCCTCCAAACTCCACAGTAGCCTGTCTTAAAGTTTGCCTATTAGCAAAAAATAATATTAAAAAACATATATATAGATATACAGTACCAGTCAAAAGTTTGGACACCTACTCATTCAAGGGTTTTTCTTTATTTTTTACTATTTCTATATTGTAGAATAACAGTTAAGACATCAAAACTATGAAATAACACCCATGGAATCATGTAGTAAGCAAAAAAAGTGCTAAACAAATCTAAATATATTTTATATTTGAGATTCTTCAAAGTTGTCACAATTTGCCTTGATGACAGTTCATTTGTGGAATTTGTTTCCTTCTTAATGCGTTTGAGCCAATCAGTTGTGTTGTGATAAGGTAGGGGTGGTATACAGAAACCACTACTAAAGGACACCAATAAGAAGAAGAGACTTGCTTGGGCCAAGAAACACGAGCAATGGACATTAGACCGGTGGAAATCTGTCCTTTGGTCTGATGAGTCCAAATTTGAGATTTTTGGTTCCAACCACCATGTCTTTGTGAGACGCAGAGTAGGTGAACAACTGAGGAGGAGGAGGAGGAGGTGTGATGGTGTGGGGGTGCTTTGCTGGTGACACTGTCAGTCATTTATTTATAATTCAATGCACACTTAACCAGCATGGTTACCACAGCATTCCGCAGCAATACGCCTTCTCATCTGGTTTACGCTTAGTGGGACTATCATTTGTTTTTCAACAGGACAATGACCCAACACACCTCCAGGCTGTGTAAGGGCTATTTGACCAAGAAGGAGAGTGATGGAGTGCTGCATCAGATGACCTGACCTCCACAATCACCTGACCTCAACCCAATTGAGATGGTTTCGAATGAGTTGGACCGCAGAGTGAAGGAAAAGCAGCCAACAAGTGCTCAGCATATGAACTCAAGACTGTTGGAAAAGCATTCCAGGTGAAGCTGGTTGAGGCAATGCCAAGAGTGTGCAAAAGCTGTCAACAAGGGGTGGCTACTTTGAAGAATCTAAAATATATTTTGTTTTGTTTAACACTTTTTGGGGTTAAATGTAGAAATTTGACTGGTACTGTAGCCCCAAGCACAGTTCTTAAGTTTATTGTTACAAATAATTGACTGTACAAAGCTCTACTAAACTGAGCCCATTATATAAGGGGTGATGTCATATCTTTGAATAGACAGTATTGACCAAGAGCCACTTGTCAAGCCTTTAGTCAGGGACTTTACCAGCCAGGTCAGCTGTTATCTCCAACAGTAACCTGATATCAATCAAGGCTGGAGAGATGGAGGGACTTTATTTAGATTTTGGCAGTCATTTAGCATGACCCATTCAGTACTGACACTGACCCTGTCAGAGAGATGCCATCCATGTGCAGTGCACTGCAGAAGATTTACTATCAGCATTATGCAGTTGAGCGTTCTGGTCCAAGTCTCCTGAAATCAGTGCACTTGATCTGGAGTTCTGGACATGAAGTACCCAGAACTGGCCATTACCCGTAATCTGCCAGTTCATAGCTCTATGGTAGAGGCTTGTGTAATAGAGGTACATTTCACAAGGAAGCAGAGCCAAGCGGAGGTGGGTTTTCTCCCTGGAGTGAGTGCCATGCTGAATCACTGAGTGCCTGCCATGCCTGAGCCGTGGCATTAAGGCCAAGACAGCTCACCACATTCTCTGACTTGACTCATCGTCTCTGACATGCTGTTAGATAGCGCTGGTATGTCAGGTTTGTAGTGTACTGTAAACACTATTGGAAGACTCTTAGTCCTGACTGAAGGGGAGAGTTTGCACCCGGCAGTACATATGACTGTGCTGATGAGTTAGGCCTGGAACACTCCCAGCACACTGGCTTTGGATTCCTAACCCCAGCCATTGACATGGTCCCATGTATCACACAGTTAACCATTCAAACACAAATATGATGCATACTTTCCAGTATAGCACCAATGCTAGTACACAAACCCAGACTGTACACCGGAGTAATCTGGGTCAAGTTGTGCTGTGAAAGTCCAAACACTCACGTTATTTTCCTTTTCAGTTTGGTAACGGGTCCGTCCTCAACTCCACACAGGAAAACTCTGCAACTCTATGTCAATACTGAGGCTGAAGGCCATAGAGGTTCTAAGGGATTACCAAAGGTCAAAGATAATGATAAAAACAGAGCCATTTAGCCCTGTTTCCCATGTCCTATTTTACTGTGGGTCCATGAAGTCCCTTTATGAGCTGCCAATATCAGCTAAAGTCAACGAAAAGGGCTCCATGTCAAGAAACTGGCTATTCAGAAAGATTTACTTTTGTCCGTATATAATTTTCTTAAAGTCTTCTGGGTTTCAAATGTCTAAATTGCTGGGTATCCTTATGAGATTGTTAAGTTTCTCACGAAAACAGTACATCTATAGACGGGTTGGCTGACAATGACAAGAAGCTGCCATGTGGGAAAACATAGGTGGCTCGTTTTAGCTAGTTTTATCTTGTTCTTGATACCATCCCACTGGGTACAGACGTTAATTCAATGTCTATTCCACGTTGGTTCCGTGTAATTTCGTTGAAATGATGTGGAAACAACATAGATTCAACCTGTGTGCGCCCAGTGGGGTGTCTTGTTTGGAGGTGTTTTGACTGATGTCAATGCTAATATGGCAACAAAAAAAATGTACTAGCTAGCTAACCAACAACTGTAACAATGTACTTGAGAGACAACAAGTGCACATTGTGCAAATGTATTAATTTGTTCAATAAACATGGAGACAAAATATAGTTTACATGTTGTCAATCTAAGCCAACCTCGACTATTTTGCCCCATAGTTGCGAATGCGTCAATTTTGTTGCTAAACAACCAACCCTCCATTAGAAGGCTGGACTCAGGCCCAGACAGATTGACAGTCTCAGACAGCAGAGGGTAGAAAAATGCTGAATACACTTGGCAGCAATGGAGAAGCATTAGAGAATTCACAATGTGACCCTAACTTTGGTCGGTGGTGTAAAGTACTTATGTAAAAAATACTTTAAAGTACTACTTAAGTAGAATTTCTGGGTATCTGTACTTTACTTTTCTGTTTTGGACAACTTTCACTTTTAATTCACTACATTCCTAAAGAAAATGTACTTTTTACTCCATACATTTTCCCTGACACCCAAAAGTACTAGTTACATTTTGAATACTTAGCAGGACAGAAACATGGCCCAATTCACACACTTATCAAGAGAACATCATCCTTCCTGCTTCTGATCTTGCAGACTCACTAAACACAAATGCTTTGTTTGTAAATGATGTCTGAGTGTTGTAGTGTGCCCCTGGCTATCCGTAAAATAAATAAATAAATACTTTTTAAATGGTGCCGTCTGATTTGCTTAATATAAGGAATTTTTAATTATTTATACTTTTACTTTTGATACTTAAGTATATTTTAGCAATTACATTTACTTTTGATATCCGTAAGTACATTCAAAACCAAATACTTTAAGACTTTTACTTTAAGTAGTATTTTACTGGGTGACTTTCACTTGAGTCTATTTTCTATTATTCTATTCTTTACTTTTACTCAAATATGACAATTGGGTACTTTTTACACTACTGCATATAACTGCCTCTGCAAGGTCTACAATTGTTTTATTGAATTAAGTTAGAGTAAAATTAGAATGATGTACACTAAACATGGCCGGGGTAAGCCGCCATTTTAAATAAGAATTTGTTCTTAACTGACTTGCCTAGTTAAATAAAGGTTAAATAAAAATAAAAACATAGCAATGTTTGTGTTAACACTGGCAGTAGTTGTGGGTGAATGACAAGCCAAAGTCACTATTACAGTCATCTGAAATAAAGTGAAAGGACCAATAAGACACAATTCAGTTTAGCTTTTTATGTAATGTGTTGTTTTTTAAAGTCAAAATGCCATGTTTCTTGATTTGTCTTCACCCTGAGCATGCCTCAAATGATTCAGTTCAGAAGTTCCGAGGGAACATGTTCCTCAACAGTTATCATTACACATCTCTTGACTACTGCATAACTTCAAATCCTCACCACGTTGGGGGGGAGAATTGAGATAGTTCAGTTGACAGCATCCTGGGGAGCTGTGAGTGTGAAAGCTGTGGGAGCAGAGTGGAAGAGCAAAATGTCTTCAGTCGCCTGCCCGCCAGCCTCCCCATCGTGCTAAGGCATGATGCAGTGTGCCACATGTAAAGCCCTCAACATTCTGCAGCGCTGTGGTGTGGTTAGCTCCTAAACACTGCCAGAAGGGGCTCAGGTCTCTGTCTCCTGAAATTACATCCATAGCGGTAATAACCCATTCCTCAGTCCCCCTGGCATCCACGTGCCTTCCAGTGAGAAATATCACATTTCTTTAATGTGGAGAGATTAGCACTTCTGGCTCACATGTCTGGACTGATACAAGGTCTCTGTACCAAACATGTGATCATGAGGATGACAGGAGACCCTGGGATCAGAGGTGGCTTATTGGTACTGTGGCAGAGATCTTTCTATGTTAACTGCATAACTGGGCTTATGAAGAAGACATGGTACTAATGTTAATGCAGCAGGTGATTTTCACTCTCCACAGTGATGCCCCCTAGGGATAAGAATAAAAACAGCCAAGCATAAAAACACCATATGTATTATCCATGAAAAATTGAAATTCTCTTGTAAGGTCTCCCTAATGTTTTTTTGTTAAGGCATCTTGATAAACAGATTTTAGGGGAGAGATTTAGGGAAAAATATGCAATTTTTTACATTTAGCATCACTCCATCAAAGGAAATATAGTATTCGTTCTAACAAAGATGATATCTACATATGTTTCAGGATGTTGCGTATCACTGGAAAATAACATGAATTCATGTAAACATTAAAGTTTTGAAAACGGTGCTTGTCGAAGAAAATAACTTACCCCGGATATGGAGTAAATTGAGCCCTAAATTAAGTTGCCTCAAAATGTCTGTACTGAATTAAATATTACCACTTCCCTCAACACAATCACAATCACTTTTTTGTCTTTTAATAATTTTAAATATATACACCTGACAAACACTTTGTACTTTTAAACAATTTTAACATATGCAAGGTAACAACAGGGCCTGGCCTAACTCCTGGGAAGAAAACACTTCAGTTTGCTCAACTTGCCATTGGCTCAACCATTGGCTCAATTTACCCCATGGCCATTGGTTCAACTTACCCCATGGCCATTGGTTCAACTTACCCCATGGCCATTGGTTCAACTTACCCCATGGCCATTGGCTCAACTTACCCCATGGCCATTGGCTCAACTTACCCCAAGGCAAACATCTTGACTATATTAGCCCACACAGCTACAAGGATACATTTTCATGCTATATTTAGGACCTCATATTGAAGCTTATAGAGACCCCAACTGATGTATAGAACAATCTTAAAATGATCTACTTTGGTTTAAATACAAGCATCAGGAAAACTCTTAACACAATAAATGTGTTTTTTGGACATAACTTGCTTACAACATTTTCCATGTGGTTTCTTCCTTCGGAGACTCAATGAAAGGATTACCTACTAAATACTTGGTCAAATTACTAATTTTGTGTATGGTTTCCTAGAGACAAGGGTGGCTCAACTTGACCCTCTGGCTCTCCGTACCCCAGTTTGTTTATATCATAAGGGTTACAGAAAATCCTTATGAAATGGTGATGTGTTCCACCCTATCATTTACATAATTTGTCTAACATTCTTGTGGGATGCAAGTGAGCACACATCCCCTTGCAATAAATCACAGGAGTCAGGACTTTACATGTATAGCTTCTAACCTCATGCCATGCTACAACATGAGCAGGTGCATGTGGAATGAATATTTCCCCACAAAACACATTTTGAATGAATATTTTCTAAAAGTACATTGCATGTACATTTCAGCATCAAAAATGCTAAAATAAAATCAACAAGCATTCTATTTCATTTGATTAACACACGTTCATCATGCACACTTGAAGGACAGCCTTAGAAATAAACACACAACGTACCTTGAAATACTCGAGAAATTTAAGGTAATCCAAAACACAAGAGCAGTCCGAAAAGAGTAGTTGAAGAGTAGTTGAATTTTATGAGAAAAGTGTCTTTCTTTACCAAGAGGATAACCATATCGCCCTTTGGAAGACAGAAAACCTGTGGAGAGCACATACTTCAAAGATGCACGCCATTGGATAAAAGGTCAGGTTTGATGCTACCGAGATAACAGCAAATGCCAACTCCAATCTACACTGACTGGGCTTCAGGTTGCAACTGCATCTCGCTTGATCTCACTTTCGCGCCGCGCTGGGAGCTCTTCATGCGCTGTGCTGTCGATTGCTCTTCATTCACATTCCTTTCATACGGCCGCTAACCTGCCAGTGTTCTACCTCTCTGAATCAGTTTAGGCTATGTGTTTACAATGGCCACCTTTTACAGATGACAAAATAACATCAATGACATGCCATCATCACATCTAACCGCCCCTCTCAGTAAAACTAAATCCATTGTCACTTGCCAGAAATGATGCAGAAACAACACACTAGAAAGTGGGAAAATGCTGTTGTTAATCTAACGTGCTTTTACTGATTGGAATCATTTAAACTTTGGTTTATTCAACCTATTCTATTAAATTTGTCTGAAATCAAATTACAAGATCAATGTGATTTTTAAAATTGAAATGAAAGCTTCTAAACTGCTTCTAAACATTTTGCGCATGCGCATTGAATAGCGGTGGGGTAATGAAAAATCGGCAGACAGAAATAATATTTGGGGGTTTATTGGGGGTGTAGCTATCCGTTTATTCTTTTTGCCAACCCATACAAGTGAACGTCAGTCAAGGTAATGTGGTAGTGACTAGAGTGAGTACAGTTATGAAAGGAGGTGACTTTTCGTTGAGTAGGGGTGTTTAAGATAACCCTTACAATATACATTTTCCTAACCTGCCATGTTAATGATCTTAACTCTAGCTTAAATTCTCATAACCTGTTAAGAAAAAGTCACTTACAGTCGTAGCTGTACTCCCTTTAGTCAGAATCAGTTAATGTGTCTATTCTTTTCATCATTTAAACGTATTATTGTACACTGCCAGAATATGTAATGATACTTGCAAAAGTGCATGTGATACTAAAGGGTCTGACATCGTCCTGAAATGTGACATTTATGAAGTATTTTTTTAAACCTCCTGCTTTGGGCTGGATGTGTCAATGTGTAGTTCAAATCAAATCACATTTTATTTGTCACATGCTGCAAATAATAATAGGCAAATACAACCTTACTGTCAAATCCTTACTTACGAGCACGTAACCAATGCAGAGTTTTAAAAAATGTAAGTATGAAACGTTTGCTAAACTAAAGGAAAAATACACAATAAAATAACGATAAGGAGGTTATATACAAGGGCTACCCATGCCGAGTCAATGTGCAGGGATTTGGGTTAATAGAGGTAATTGAGGTAATATGAACATGTACTGTTGAATTCGGAAGTTTACAGACACCTTAGCCAAATACATTTAAAATATTTTTTTCACAATTCCTGACATTTAATCCTAGTAAAAATTCCCTGTCTTAGGTCAGTTAGGATCACCACTTTATTTTAAGAATGTGAAATGTCAGAATAATAGTAGAGAGAATTATTTATTTCAGCTTTTATTTCTTTCATCACATTCCCAGTGGGTCAGAAGTTTACATACACTCAATTAGTATTCGGTAGCATTGCCTTTAAATGATTTAACTTGGGTCATAATTCTTGGGTAGCCTTCCACATGCTTCCCACAATAAGTTGGGTGAATTTTGGCCTATTCCTCCTGACAGAGCTTGTGTAACTGAGTCAGGTTTGTAGGCCTCCTTGCTCGCACATGCTTTTTCAGTTCTGCCCACAAATGTTCTATAGGATTGAGGTCAGGGCTTTGTAATGGCCACTCCAATACCTTGACTTTGTTGTCCTTAAGCCATTTTGCCACAACTTTGGAAGTATGCTTGGAGTCATTGTCCATTTGGAAGACCCATTTGCGACCAAGCTTTAACTTCCTGACTGATGTCTTGAGATGTTGCTTCAATATATCCACATACTTTTCCTACCTCATGATGCCTTCTATTTTGTGAAGTGCACCAGTCCCTCCTGCAGCAAAGCACCACCACAACATGACACTGCCACCCCTGTGCTTCACTGTTGGGATGGTGTTCTTCTGCTTGCAAGACTCCCCCTTTTTCCACCAAACATAACGATGGTCATTATGGCCAAACAGTTCTATTTTTGTTTCATATGTTTCATCAGAGGACATTTCTCCAAAAAGTACAATCTTTGTCCCCAGTTTGCAGTTGCAAACTGAAGTCTTGCTTTTTTATGTCAGTTTTGGAGCAGTGGCTTCTTCCTTGCTGAGCGGCCTTTCAGGTTGTTGATATAGGACTCGTTTTACTGTGGATATAGATAATTTTGTACCCGTTTCCTCCAGCATCTTCACAAGGTTCTTTGCTGTTGTTCTGGGATTGATTTGCACTTTTCTCACCAAAGTATGTTCGTCTCTCGGAGACAAAAACATGTCTCCTTCCTGAGCGGTATGACGGCTGCATGGTCCCATGGTGTTTATACTTGCATACTATTGTTTGTACAGATGAACGTGGTACCTTGAGATGTTGATGGATGAACCAGACTTGTGGAGGTCTACAATTTTTCTTCTGATGTCTTGGCTGATTTGTTTTGATTTTCCCATGATGTCAAGCGAAGAAGCACTGAGTTTGAAGGTAGGCCTTGAAATACATCCACAGGTACACCTCCAATTGACTCAAATGATGTCAATTAGCCTATCAGAAGCTTCTGAAGCCATGACATAATTTTCTGGAATTTTCCAAGCTGTTTAAAGGCACAGTCAACTTAGTGTATGTAAACTTCTGACCCACTGGAATTGGGATACAGTTTATTATAAGTGAAATAATCTGTCTGTAAACAATTTTGGGAAAAATTACTTGTCATGCACAAAGTAGATGTTTCAACCTACTTGTCAAAACTATAGTTTGTTAACAAGAAATTTGTGGAGCGGTTGAAAAACAAGTTTTAATGACTCCAACGTAAGTGTATGTACACTTCCGACTTCAACTGTAGGTAGGGGTAAAGTGGAAATGCATAGATAATAAACAGAGAGTAGCAGCAATGTGAAGAGTGTGAAGGAATGTGAATGTGTGTGTGTGTGTGGCGTCAATATGCGCTTGTGTGTGTGTGTGTGTGTGTGTGTGTGTGTGTGTGTGTGTGTGTGTGTGTGTGTGTGTGTGTGTGTGTGTGTGTGTGTGTGTGTGTGTGTGTGTGTGTGTGTGTGTGTGTGTGTGTGTGTGTGTGTGTGTGTGTGTGTGTGTGTGTTGGATTGTCAGTGTAGTATGTGTGAGTGTGTGGTTAGTCCAGTGTACATCAAGTCTATGCAAGAGAGTCAGTGCAAAAAATAAGAATAAAATAAGGGAGTCAATGTAAATAGTCCAGATAGCCATTTGATTAACTATTCAGCAGTCTTATGGCCTGGGGGTAGAAGCTGTTAAGGAGCCTTTCGGTCCCAGACATCACGCTCCAGCACCGCTTGCCGTGCAGTTGCAGAGAGAGCAGACCATGGCTTGGGTGGCTGGAGTCTTTGACTATTTTTAGGGCCTTCCTCTCACACCACCTGGTATAAAGGACCTGGATGGCAGGAAGCTCGGCCCCAGTGAATTACTGGGCTGTACGCACTACCCTCTGTAGCGCCTTGCAGTCAAATGCCAAGCAGTTGCCATACCAGGCGATGATGCAAACAGTCAGGATGATCTCGATGGTGCAGCTGTATAACTTTTTATTTATCACTCTTTTTTTCTCCCCAATTTCGTGGTATCCAATTGGTAGTAGTTACAGTCTTGTCTCATCGATGCAACTCCTGTACGGACTCGGGAGAGGCGAAGGTCGAGAGCCATGCGTCCTCCGAAACACAACCCAACCAAGCTGCACTGCTTCTTGACACAATACCCAACCAACCTGGAAGCCAGCCAATGTGTCGGAGGAAACACCGTACACCTGGCCACCGTGTCAGCTTGCACTGTGCCCGGCCCGCCACAGGAGTCGCTAGTGCGCGATGAGACAAGGATATCCCTGCCCACCAAACCCTCCCTAACCCGGACGACGCTGGGACAATTGTGCGCCACCCCATGGGCCTCCCGGTCGCGGCCGGCTGTGATAGAGCCTGGACTCAAACCCAGACTCTCTAGTTGCACAGCTAGCACTGCGATGCAGTGCCTTAGACCACTACTGTAGAACTTTTTGAGAATCTGAGATCCCATGACAAATCTTTTCCTCCCCTGTGGGGAATAGGCATTGCTGTGCCCTCTTCACGGCTGTCTTAGTGTGTTTGGACAATGATAGGTCCTTAGTGATGTGGACACCAAGGAACTTGAAGCTCTCGACCCGATCCACTACAGATGTGAATGGGGGCGTGCTCGGCCCTCATTTTCCTGTTGTCCATGATCAGCTCCTTTGTCTTGCTCACATTGTGAGAGACGTTGTTGTCCTGGCACGGTGATCAGGCCTACCACCGTCATCGGCAAAATAATTGTTTTATTTATTTAACCAGGTATGCCAGTTGAGAACAAGTTCTCATTTACAACTGTGACCTGGCCAAGATAAAGCAAAGCAGTGCGACAAAAACAACACAGAGTTACACATAAACAAACGTACAGTCAATAAGAGTAGGGAGGTAAGGCAATAAATAGGCTATAGAGGCAAAATAATTACAATTTAGCATTGACACTGAAGTGACAGATGTGCAGATGATGCGCAAATAGAGATACTGGGGTGCAAAAGAACAATAGGATAAATAACAATATGGGGATGAGGTAGTTGGGTGTGCTACTTAAAAATTGGCTATGTTCAGGTGCAGTGATCGGTAAGCTGTTCTGACAGCTGATGCTTAAAAGTTAGAGAGGGAAAAGAGTCGGCCCGAGAATTGAACCCTGTTTCACCCCCATAGAGACTGCCAGAGGTCCGGACAACATGCCCTCTGATTTGACACACTGAACTCTATCTGAGAAGTAGTTGGTGAACCAGGCGAGGCAGTGATTTGAGAAACCAAGGCTATTGAGTCTGCCGATAAGAATGCAGTGATTGACATAGTCGAAAGCCTTGGCCAGGTCGATGAAGACGGCTGCACAGTACTGTCTTTTATCGATGGTGGTTATGATATCGTTTAGGACCTTGAGCGTGGCTAAGATACACCCATGACCAGCTCGGAAACCAGATTACATAGTGGAGAAGGTACGATGGGATTCGAAATGTTTGGAGATCTGTTTGTTAACTTGCCTTTCAAAGATTTTAGAAAGGCAGGGCAGGATGGATATAGGTCTATATCAGTTTGGGTCTAGAGTGTCTCCCCCTTTGAAGAGGGGGATGACCGCGGCAGCTTTCCAATCGTTGGGGATCTCAGACAATACAAAGGAGAGGTTGAACAGGCTAGTAATAGGGGTTGCAACAATTTCTGCGGATAATTTTAGAGAGAGAGGGTCCAGATTGTCTAGCCCAGCTGATTTGTAGGGATCCAGATTTTGCAGCTCTTTCAGAACATCAGCTATCTGGATCTGGGTGAAGGAGAAGCGGGCAGGGGGCATTGGCAAGTTGCTGCAGGGGGTGCTGAGCTTTTGGCCGGGGTTGAAGTATCCAGGTGGAAAGCATGGCCAGCCGTAGAAAAATGCTTATTGAAATGATCTATTATCGTAGATTTATCGGTGGTAACAGTGTTTCCTAGCCGCAGTGCAGTATGCAGCTCTTATTCTCCATGGACTTTAGTGTCCCAAAACTTTTTGGAATTAGTGCTACAGGATGCAAATTGATAGTGTTGGAGTCGTGTGTGTCCACATAGTCGTGGGTGAACAGGGAGTACAGGAGGAGACAAAGCATGCACCCCTGAGGGGCCCCCGTGTTGAGGGTTAGCGTGGCGGATGTGTTGTCTACCCTCACCACCTGGGGCGGCCTGTCAAGGAATCCAGAATCCAGTCCCAGGGTCCTTAGCTTAGTTGAACACTGAGCTGTAGTAAATTATCAGCATTCTAACATGGGTGTTCTTCTTGTCCAGGTGAGAAAGGGCAGTGTGGAGTGCAATAGAGATTGCGTCATCTGTGAATCTGTTTGGGCATTACGCAAATTGGAGTGGGTCCAGTGTTTCTGGGACGATGGTGTTGATGTGAGCCATGACCAGCCTTTCAAAGCATTTCATGGCTACAGATGTGAGTGCTACGGTGCGGTAGGAAGGTTGCCTTGCCGTTCATGGGCACAGGGACTATTGTGGTCTGCTTGAAACATGTATTACAGACTGGTTCAGGGAGAGGTTGAAAATGCCTGTGAAGACACTTGCCAGCTGGTCAACACATGCTCTGCGTAAACATCCTGGAAATCCATCTGGCCCTGCGGCCTTGTGGATGTTACATTGGCTACGTCTGAAACAGCTGGTGCTCTCATGCATGGGGCGGCAGGTAGCCTAGTGGTTAGAGCGTTGTACTAGTAACCGAAAGGTTGCAAGATCGACTCCCCGATCTGACAAGGTAAAACTCTGTCGTTCTGCCCCTGAACAAGGTAGTTAACCCACCGTTCCTAGGCCGTCATTGAAAATAAGAATGTGTTCTTAACTGACTTGCCTAGTTAAATAAAGGTATAAATTTAAAAAATGGTTCAGTGTTGCTCACCTCGAAGCGAGCATTAACTCATCTGGTAGGCTCCTGTCAATGGAAAACTCACAGCGGAGTTTCTCTTTGTAATCTGTGATAATATGCCAGCCCTCTCACATCCGACGAGCATCAGAGCAGGTATTGTAGGATTTGTTCTTAGTCCAGTACTGACGATTTGCCTGTTTGATGGTTCGTTGGAGGTCATAATGGGATTTGTTATTAGCGTCCGGATTAGTGTCCCGCTCTTTGAAAGCGGCAGCTCTAGCCTTTAGCTCAGAGCATATGTTGCCTGTAATCCATTACTTTGGGTTGGAATGTGTGTGTACAGTCACTGTGGGGACGACGTCGTCGATGCACTTATTAATGATGCCACATCTGCTCCTGCTACGCCCTATGGTTTTCATCCAGTGTCTTCTTGACCTGCAGTTACTCCCCCTGTACTCTCTCTCTGTGTGATTGTGTGGTTGGAGACAGATGTGCTGGAGGCAGAGCAGATCCCTACAAGCTGCAACCCGTTCCATAATCAAGACCTCTACAAATACTCAGTCCTGCCACTTCCACTTTGCCAGATCGTAATCTCTGCTCAGTCAGTTATGATTCTAGCCATTTATGATTACCCAAGATCCTGTTACTCTGCTGTGCCTGTTTCCCTGCCTGACACCGTTTATCCTCTCATTGCACTTACCGCTCTGTCTCTGGCTCCTGCTCCACATCTCACCACCCAACTACCTTGCTCTGGATTTTACTCACCACCACTACCTTGGATTCCCCTCAGGACCTGTTCACCCTGTTCTACTCAGCCAACTCCAACCTCAGTCTCCACATCTGTTTTTTATGCAACTCATCCAAGCTACCCTGGATCTGCACTCCATATCTTTGTGTAACAATAAATATTTTGGTTCATTCATCCCCGTTTCCTCATCCGAGTTTGCTCTTGGGTTCCCCGGTGTCACTCCGCTTAACAAATGAAGCCGATGAATGATGTGCTATACTCCTCAATGCCGTCAGATGAATCCCGGAACATATTCCATTCTGTGCTAGCTTCCACTTCATCGGACTACTTTGCGTATTGAGATCATACATGCATCATCTATGAGCAGAATTACTGTCTTACCTTTATTAAACAAGAAATCCCTAGTTTGAAAGGAAAGGTTTTTGGAAACTGAGCTGCACCATTTCCCCCACATGGGCGAGGTCCCTAGCAATTCAAGTTCCACCAATGAGCCTTTAGCCCCTCACCATGAGTAACAGATAAATATAGGGAAAAACACACACCACAACACTACATAAAGAGAGACCTAAGTCAACAACATAGCATGGTAGCAACACAACATGGTAGCATAAAAACATGGCAGGGTTTTATAAATAAGCATCAACCAGTGGGTCTTGCGACAGGTATACAGAGATGACCAGTTTACAGAGGAGTATAGAGTGCAGTGATGTGTCCTATAAGGAGCATTGGAGGCAGATCTGATGGCCGAATGGTAAAGAACATCTAGCCGCTCGAGAGCACCGTTACCGGCTGATCTATAAATTACATCTCCATAATCTAGCATGGGTAGGATGGTCATCTGAATCAGGGTTAGTTTGGCAGCTGGGGTGAAAGAGGAGCGAATATGATAGAGGAAACCAAGTCTAGATTTAACCTTAGACTGCAGCTTTGATATGTGCTGAGAGAAGGACAGTGTACCATACTCCAAATTACATGTATAAGGTCAGGCTCTAAACCCTCAGAGGTAGTAATCACACCAGTGGGTAGAGGGGTATTCTTCTTACCAGATCACATGACATTGGTGTTGGGGGTGTTCAGAACAAGGTTAAGGGCAGAGAAAGCTTTTTGGACATTGAGTATAAGACTGTATCATCTGCATGTAAATGGAGGAGAGAGCTTCGTAATTGCCTTAGCTATGTTGTTGATGTAAATTGAGAAGAGTGTGGGGCCTAGGATCTAGCCTTGGGGTACTACCTTGGTGACAGGCAGTGGCTGAGACAGCAGATGTTCTGACTTTATACACTGCACTCTTTGAAAGAGGTAGTTAGCAAACCAGGCCAAAGACCCCCCAGAGACACCAGATGCACCCACAGCAGAGCGAGAGAGCGAGAGCAATGACGTAATGCACATATGTGACGTAGTATGCCATTTTTGGGGACCACTTTTGGCTTGTGAGCTCTACTTTCAGAAATACTGGCAAAAGGTTTACAAAAGTACTGGAGAATCCCTTTAAATTAGCCAATGCTTGGTTAGGATATTGTGACAACTAAATGTAATCATTTATTACATTTCTATAGAATGTCAAAGCACTTAAAAGTAAAACAGTTGGCATTGAATCATATTTGGTTTCAACAAATGTTATATATTTCAATTAAGAAAACGAACTCATTTAATTGTCATGACGTTGGCCTCTTTGGGTATAACAACCCCAACCCCGTCCCCCTCTCCCTGCCTCCCCCTTGCCTCCTTCAACTAGGCTGCTGTGGTCAGAGGTCATGAATTCCTGAGAAGATGCTGCCACATGGCCACATAGTAGAGAGAGGGTAAACTTTCATAGAGGACAAAGGAAATCCTTCCACCTCACAGAACTTGAGGTACGAACAAATTTCATGTTCCAGAGAAAGTATAAAAGATCGGTGAAGAATCCAGCTACAAACTGGTCCGTTTGTTACAACTTGGGAAGCTCATGGGAGACAGTGTGGCCACATTACCATAACGCTGTTTATATAATAGCCTCAGATATGAGGTTTACATCTAATTGTTGTATACGATGAATGAGTGAGTATGGTACTGTTTGTATAAATTGTGTAATATGATTGTGGACTGTTTAATGAAGAAAAATACAATTCCCTTTTGATTTGAACTAAATCAGAGGACCGCCCTTGAGCCCAGTTAGGGTCAGGCCTCCTGGGACAGCCCCTTTTCTGCCATTGCGAATAAAACCCAACTTTGAGAAATTATCAGCAGACCAAGCTTACCTCAATTACGACATGGCTAAAGGTTGCAGACCATGTTTTTCTCCATTAGGAGGACAAAGGTTGTAGACCATTGCTGAATCTTTTAACCATACCATGTGGTTAAACTCTTAGACTATCGATACCGACAGAGTAAGAACAAGTCTTTGATACTAATTACTAGTCTGCAGATAGGAATTCGGTATCATTGAACGCGAAGAACGACAACCACCGAAACATCCATTATATAACGAATGTCACTGAACTATCCCCTCTAACCAAGAGAGAGAGAGAGAGGGAGAGAGACAGACAATTCTACGAAAGACAAACTTTTCACCAGCGATCGAGATGACACACTGAGCGTAAATATATATATATATATTGATTGCAATTGTTCTCGAATGAGTGAGCGTTCATGTGTAAAGGATTAGCATTTCAATTGTTATAATTATCACTCTGTAGTGACTTCTTAGTCGACCCCACTTCCCCTTTTGTCAAACAAGCCACCATGCCGGTTCAGCCCACTAGGGCACATTCTCCTATCATTTCATGTAACCACATTTACCATGTTTGTTTGTTTATGCATGCATCTGTGAATTACTTTGTTAGTAATAAATAAATGATTTAAGACAAATGATGTATGGATGACTCATAGTGAAGACTGGTTTTCGTGCAGATAAACAACCATTTACAACGTTTGGAATTAGACTAATGTGAGGTACAGTAAATCATTCATTAATACGAAGACTAATTGATCAGATAAAATATCTGAAAAGTTATTTTAGGAAATGATAACTTTGTAATGTGAATAGTTTTCCTTGGTGCACCAACTTCCTAGTTAATTAGTTACGTGATTAATGATAGCAAAGACACGACACTTGTAACAAGTTGAAGTATTTTTATTTTTTGACTGATCAAAATAGTTTTTTTTTTTTACAGTGTAGACTATGGTCCAATTGATTAGGACAAAGTATAAATATTGAGCTATATGGGGTGTAGTCATCAATGCTTCATTAGGGCTCAGTCATTGTTTCTGTAATCAGCATAACAATGGTCACTCTCTCTGACTCACCACATGAGGTCTGCTATATAACTTTAGGACGCACTCTGCCACAGCTAAAGAACAATGGTAGGTGGAGGATTTAAATATCCTCACCTAAGCTGAATTCTACCTTTACCTCTTGACCCTTATTCTTTGCATGAAATGCTCTGTGGACAAGACCACTAGCACTTAGTTAATTAAACTTTCCCAATAAAGGGCTGGCAGCCAGAACCCATTCAGCTGTCTGAGTCTGACCATTGTTCTTGCTAAGATATGACCTTGGTTTATCATTTATCTCTTGTTTCATCAGGATGTGGGTCATATTCAAACTGGACCTCTATATATTTTAATCAGGAACTTCTGAAGACATCTTTAAGATATACAGTAGCCTAACTATACAGTTACACATTTACAAGTGTAAACTGTACAAACTGATGTAAACTTGCAAACTAATTCCAGAGTTCCTAATGATTTTTTGTTTTCACTAAAGGGAAGAAAAGTGTACAATAATACAGGATATACAGTATAAGCATACATTTGGAGACAAAACCAAATAAATAATACATTGACAATGTATCTCATATTTATAGTAACATATTTACAAATGCATTATTTGCAGTAATGCATTTGAATTAAATTCATTTTTCACATGGGGCTATGTTCTCTGATTCAACTGAATGTTCCAAGAGACTGGTGAGAGAAGAACTCTGTTATCATAGTTTAATACCCTTTCCCCTTTGTGAAGATGAGACTATTTGGCATGGTGTCTCAGGATCCCCTTTGATTTCTGCTGCGGCGCCAGAACGAACCCAACATCGATATGTAATTAGTCTGGGAGCGAGTCAACAGGCAGCCCTTTCTCTGTGTGATACAGTAATTGGGACTACAAATATTTACATGTCAGTTGTTGGTAACCATAGCAGATGACATGCTTGGCATGGGCATCTAGTGGAGTTGGAATGGCAGGAGGCAGGCAAGACTGCTCGTCTGCAGAGCCAAGAACGAGACACACAAAACAACACAATAAGCCCTCTGAAACACCCAACAACTGTTACATTGTCTGGGACCCATTTTCATTTGCCTGTGTAGGAGAGAAAGCACCCACAGAGATCAGTTATACAGAACACAAGCGTCTAGATGTTTTGTATTCTATGATCCCTATCGCTTACCACTACAGCTGTATTACATACTGTAACACTTGAAGGCCTTTCAAACAATATTCCTCAAACCAGTATTTTTCAGATGCTTTGTGTTTCACACGTGTTATTAGAAGGCTTCTCAACAGTCCGTGTATTGTCTTGAGCAACAACAATTTGTTGAAGGGAACTGCAATGGTGTACTGGTGGCATAAGGTGAAAGAAAAATATGGTTTCCCCCACAACTATCTTAAGTCAAACAAGCCACTCAGGGTGCCTGGGGCCCTGTCTGAAATTCCTTTGAGAAGGACATGGGGACTCCATGGGGGAGGCAGTCAGTCCAGATTGTGTGTACAGGGACAAACTGAAATGAGTTGTACTATTGCCCCTGGACAGTCCTGTCCTGACAAGTCACATCTGTAGGAAGGGGAAAATATAAAATATAAGAAAAACTACACTGTTAGTGTTCTCCCCCTTCAACCAAACATTCCCTGTTCCTCCAGTTTTTCTGCGCTCACTCAAGACTAAATTCAACAATTATGAGACATCTGGTAATTCAATTGAGACCTTAAACACACCTTTTAACAGTCAGTCAATGGGATTTATTATTACATATGCAAGTCTGATATCAAAGCTATGGTTTCATAAGAAAGTATTTAATGCAAATTCTCAGTTATCGTCTAAACAAATTATTATTATTATTATTTTTTTGTATGTTTTCCTTGCCAGCTTCCACTGTTTTGCTAAAAATCCAAGGGGTGTGGCTGGAGAAATGTAACCACTCTCAAATTCATTGATAGAGGTATGGATGCAAGGACTGACCATCCATGACATCAAAATAATAGTTCTAATCGTGTGTTGAGGCTATACAATGTTTGTTTACTTTTAGTTTGTTTACAAACATTGGGGTAAAACAAGCTTATGTTTTGGATTCTGATGGGGTTTGACTAAACTCATGAGGCATTTCTAAGTTATATTCTTTAAGAATAAATGGGTACACATCTTTAATTTATAAATCCAAAAATGAATGTAGCTACTGAAGATTGCTCCTTTAAACAGATAAGGTAAGGTTGAATAACAATGTCTAAATATGTGTGTTCTTACTCTTGGGATTAATCTATATAAACATGGACATGGATCCACAGTGTTCTCTGTCCTACCCCTGAAAAATAATGGGCCTGCTGTCTGGGTAGTCCTTTGCCATCTATGTCGTACAAAGCAAGCCTTTTCTCCTCATCAGACATCATTTTTTCCCCCCATACTCACCTGCCCACAGCCGCTGCACCATTCTGAGCCCTAGCTTTGAAGGGGAGAACCCTGGAATACTGAAAACTGAGACGTGTGCACAATAACACAGAAAGATTATAAATTAGACTGATGATAAGTTAATTTTACAATAAGGTCATTCATTCATCTAGGCTAGCAGAACAAAAGGCAAACTCGCATTGTGAGGAAAGCGAATGGCTTGCCTCTGCAGTGCCCTGGCTCTGTGTATGTGTTGAAAGGCCAGTGCTATACACAGCGATTGGGTGCAGACTGACAGTGCGGTACAATATTTCCTTTCCTTGGAGGGCTTGATAAAAGAGGGGGAGGTTGCCCTCTCCTACTGTTGAATCTAATTTCACTGTCATGCATTTACAATATGGTTTATTCTTGGCTAGGAAATAAACACAAACATGATGACTGTGAATAAATCTTTTTGACATCAACTTTTGAAAAAAAATACATATTTGAATGGTTTTCAGCCATTTCACAGTTCATTAATCATACAAATTAAAAAAGTCAGGCACTAGAGCTACGTAATACCATCATATCACAGAGATCATCAACCTGATTCAGCCACAGGCCGATTGTTTTCTTGAGTGGATGGTCTGGAGACCGAAACATAATTACAAATAATTTGTAGACCGCAAATTGACTGAAAGAAGCCCAAACAGATATATTTGAGTAAAACATAATAATTCAAACCTTGCTTAAATTGATTTACAATCTCTTTATTATGCATGGAAATAATTGGGAACATATTAACAAAATCTAAATCACGTGGAGACAAATGTCTGTTGCATATAGTCTTTTATGTCCCAACATTTTTGGGGGCAAATAAAACCACCCACGCCAGTTGGGTAACCCTGTCATATCAAATCTGACAATTCTGCTAATGCCGCAGGTAAGGTAACTACAGTATTAATAGCAACAGGTGATGGTGATCCACTGTGGATGGAAACTGCACCCCCTGAGAATCAGCCTCCACCATTATCAACACTCACTTATACCTGCCACACAATTCATCTTCTTTTGTTCAAGTGAATAATTGGTTCTGGAATTGAAGAGGAAAATAGTATTCATCATAATACAGTTCAACTGGCCTCCAGGGATATAAAGAAGCCACATGCACAGCCACCAACTGCACACACACCTCTAACAGTTCACTTTCAGCCGTTGTTTGTGAAGGAAAGTAGAGGGATTGTTACTTATTCCAACCAGCATCTGCTCATACCCTTGGCAGTAGAAAACATGGTTTCAGCATCTACTGGGAAACTAAAATATGCCCTGCCATGCGTTTATTTGTCTTTATTATTGTGTCATAAAGAAATTGTATTTTACGGTTGAATTACTTTAAAGCCAATGGGCAGGCCTTACACTCAAATATAGCAACAAACAGATCTGATCAGCAAATAAATGAAATACAACAGCTGAATCAAATAAGCCCTAATAGAGTTGCCGGTGTAACACTTCTCAAGTTGAGGTGATAGAGCGCTTTGGTTGACACATTGAAAACTCAATACTATCCTATGGTTGTGCGCTCTCTAGTGGTTAATGACAATAATGCAAATTTTCATTGTGGATGGAATGGCTGGACCAAGTCAGATGAATTGTAGATGTTTAATATATAGTAACCAAATATTACAATTCTACCTCCCTTCTCAGCTAAAATTTAAAAAAAAGTTAACCTAAATTAAAGTGAATGACTTTGCACATGTGGCCTATTGAAGTGTATAAGCTGACGGAAGGCTGATAAAAACCACGACAGATGACACTGTTTAGCAATCACCGAACATCTAAGAACATTAGTGAGGAATTCTTACATATATTAACTCTATGTATTATTAATTAGTAAAGAAAAATATTTCAACCATCCGCAATTTATTAACAAACAAGACTGAGGAGACAGTTAAGGGAGCCTTGTTTCTGGCTACAGAGAAATTAGTATTATACTACAGCATTACCAGCCGGCTTTTCAGCCTGTGGTTCCCTGCCCACAAACATCCCAGGAAGACTGAACTACACAGACAGAGCATATTAATATAACTAGGAATAAAGTATATCATGTATACATTTACGCATGAAGTTGACAATTTCTTCTTTAATAAACTCAACTGTATTACATTATTGTTAAATGTTGACATTTGATTTGATTCAAACCAATGACTGTATTCACGCAGGATGTGTTTTTATCACGCAGGACGTGGTTTATCACATGTAGGAACCATTTGGATGGTAACTGTTTCCTGACGTCGTTTATTTACCGGGACAACTGCGCACGACCTTCCACTTCCTGTTCTCTCTTTTAGAAATCTAAAACATAACGTTTAGCGAGATAACTAGCTAGAATACCAAAAAATTATATGTTCCGTTGAGAAAAACGCTAGCTAAAATCCGACATGGCCCTACAGAAAGTATGGACGTCGAAGAGTGTTTTAAACAGGTAAATAAACTAAATGTTGGTTTTGAAGACATTCATTGGGACGCACGTTAGATAACAAGTAGCTCTGGTCCAGGGCGTTACTTGCGGCTTGAGCCGTATTCAACGCCCTGTAATTTAAAACAAACAAAACATGTTTTTACCTTTATTTAACTAGGCAAGTCAGTTAAGAACCCATTTTTATTACAATGACGGCCTACCCCGGACGACGCTGGGCCAATTGTGCGCCGCAATATGGGATTCACACGGCCAGATGTGATACAGCCTGGATTTGAATCAGGGACCGTAGTGACGCCTCTTGCGCTGAGATACAGTGCCTTCGGCTCCCGAGTGGCGTTGCGGTCTATCTTGCCATTCATCCCTCCATGTAACCAGTTATTTTAGTGATTGGCTTCAATATACTTTCGTTACTCAAAGTAAAGTGAGTGGCGATTTTGCATGTAACCCGTGTAACAATACTGTAATGAAACAGCAGGGAGCAGGTCTCGAACCCTCGACCTTAAAGCCCGAGGTCCGGCGCGATATCGACTGTGCGGCAGAGTCGATTTCCGCGCTTATAAACCCAGGGTCGTTACACTACTCCCTCCTTTCAAAGAGCGCGTCCTCGCGCTAGCTTGCGACTCTACGTCTTACATGAACGCGCTCACCGGCCAAGCTCACGCACTGTCGTGGATGCAAGGTCCGATCACTTCCGACACCAGTGTAATGAAACAGGCAGGGAGCAGGTCTCGAACCTTCGAGCCAGAGGTCCGGCACGCTATCGACTGTGCCGCAAAAGCATGCTCAATGGCGGCCTAAGAACAGTGGGTTAACTGCCTTGTTCTTGGGGCAGAACGACTGATTTTTACCTTGTCAGCTTGGGGATTTGATCTTGCAACCTTTTGGTTACTAGTTCAATGCTCGAACCACCAGGCAATCTGCCGCCTCATTAAGATGTGAAAATAGACCAAATTATAATGGTGAAGCACATGGGCTACTAACAGCTTACCACACAACATACACTTAGTATTACTTAGCTACAGTATACATATCACCCTGGCATATTACATAATTTATGCAGCAGCATGCAATACATTTTTGGACTAGCCTTGTTGTGCTCGCTTGAACAGGAAGGTGGCATGGTGGTCCTTCTTGTGGGCAAATATTGTCATCAATGTCTGACATTCTCTGGATTTATGGTGCCTTCAAGACAACTGAGAACTCTGGGGGGGAACAAGGTTGAATTTGTGTTTTCTTGTGTAATTGTGTAATTTTTATGTCCAATTGCTGATGAGCACCGATACGTTTTATCTCTAACTTTTCTTCATATGACAAGGACTAAAAACGGTTTGCCAGTAGATTGCCGACTTGATTCATGATGATGACTTCTTCTCCATTTTGCTGGCTAAGATTTAGCTTGCTAGCTAAGTATGATGTTGACAGTCCAATCAAAGCTATGGTAGATATAACGTGATTTGATGTGATTTCATCTGTGGCAAATGACCTTGAGCCGGACTTGGATGGGCACTTCAAATGTAAATCTATAGCAGTACCCAAGGGGCTTGAATATTCAAGTTCTCCCCGTAGATTTTGCGGTGATGTCGTGTCCCCATGAGTGACAGAACATTGAGCCAATCACGGCGCAAATAGAGAACATTACCAACCCCTACGCTCTGTATTTTCTGCTGGCTCTCCCACAAACACAGAAAGCACTGAGCTTGGCTGAAACACTTGCATTTTGGACCAGCCTTGGTCAAGAAAGCAAAAAGAGACCATGTTTGTATGCGTCTTAATTTTTTTTATTTTTTATATACGTTTGAATGCCAAAATAACATACAGAACAGGCCTCTGTGCAGGGGTGTATTCATTATGCAGATTCTGTTGCAAAGTGTTTAGTCGGTTTTGCAACAGAAACCGTTTCTAACCGTTTATTCCAACGAAACCGTTTTGCAAAGAAAATGAAAGTTTATATTGGACAAATTCAGGTTTTGCTTTATTTGCTACCGTTTGGTTCTTAAATGGTAAACTGGTTCAGTTGCAATACGTAATGAATACACCCATGGGAGTGTATTTAATATGACGATTCTGTTGCAACACGTTTATTAAACGGAAACTAACTAAACGGGGAGGGACCTACCTGAATTTGTTCAATAGAACCCGACCAGGCCGGGTTTTGGGGAAGTCAATGAGAGAAGTGAAAAATGATTTCTTACATGCTGATTAAACTGTCTGTGTTGCAAAATAAATGTACATGTGCATGTTTGTGAATCATTTCATCCAAACTGCTCCTGCAGGCATGTGTAGCCAGGAGCTAAAATAGATGCTTGACATGCTACATGTCCCGCCTTTCCCAACTACTCATTGGTTTTTATGAGCATACTGACCCACATGATTGAAAGATAAGAGGTCCACACTCCAGTCCAGTTGGTGGTAGTATGCACCTTAAAGTTGGTTGCCAACCACCATATCAAATCCAGAAGAAGCGGAAAGATGAATGAGGAGAGTTTTTGTATTTTATTTTTTAGATATTAATCAAAGAGAACTAACTAGCTTTTTTCTGTGGATTAATTGTTGGAGTAGAGAACACATGATTTTGTATGACTCAAAATAGGTCAAAATTCTACAAATATCCAGCCAAAAAAGGACCATATGTATTTCAGGTAAAATAACAACCAAATATTTATATCCTAGGAAAAATGTGCTAGCAACAGCAAGCTCTGTTTCTAGCTCCTAAGCAACTTTGCAGTATTTATTTGTAATTTATTTGTTCTTACGTTGTTAGCCCGGAACGTTTTTTGTTTTGTTATTACATACAGCCGGAAATAACTTTAGGATATCAGAGTGAATATCCCAGAAGCTGCTCCAAGACGCTGCCGGTGAAGAAGAGGTATTCGGAGCGGACTTTTAGTCCGACTCACGAGGCATGCTCGCTATCCACTGCTTCCGAGTATATTACTCGTTAATGTTCAGTCCCTGGACAATAAAGTAGATGAGCTCAGGGTGAGGATCTCCTACCAGATAGACATCAGGGACTGTAACATACTTTCTTTCACGGAATCATGTCTCTCTCTGGATATACTATCCCCGATATACTGCTCTCATGCTTGCCTCGAAGTGAGCATAAAAGGCATTTAGCTCATCTGGTAGGCTCGCATCACTGGGCAGCTCGCGGCAAGCTTCTGAGTACATTTGCACGAAGCCTTTATATTAGTTTGTCCTTTCTAGATCCTAATTGTTTCAACATTGTGAATGTTTTGTCTTTTAGATGTCTACAAGAGATTGTTGCTCAGAGTCATTTCCTTTGTGTATCGAGTTTACACACAACAACCACTCAGCACAACTCCAACAAGACATCAATTGTACGAAGCAGTCGACAGAAGTATGAACGGTTGTATCCACTGTTGCTCGTACAACCCGATGGTTCCACAATTAACATTAGGTACAAAGAGCCCAAGAGGATACTCATGGTAAGCATCCTTGAACTGAAGAAAAAAAATTGATAATCTGTTTTTGCAGTGTTTGGCTATTCAGGAATACTACATTTGAATGCTCATCTGATGTGAGGATTTGGTATTGTATCCCTTCTCCAGATGCCTGTGGACATCAGTACACTCTCAGAGGAAGAAAGGAAAATGAGAATGCGGAAGCGGGATCCCAGGAAGGGAGCTGTTAAGCAGAAGACAGTGGAATTCGAAGATGATTTCAAAGTGGATGATTACAGCAAGTTTTGGAAGAAGTGATAGAGTCTGTTGTAGCTATTTAACTTTGACTATTCTGCCAATCAGGGTTTTCGGTTAGCCAACAATTGTCAGCTTTTGGAAAACAAATTAATCAATGAAAAGCTGTTAAATAAAACTGTTGCAGTCCAAAAAAACTCCCATTGCAAAATGTTATTTATTCATTGATGGAAATACATTTGACCATCATTCTTATCGGTCTATAGGTTAATTTGCATAATATAGTGGAATACAATTGGCGTGTGTATTTGCGTTAGTCATGTAGCCTATCTGATTTATCCAACATAACTATCACTCACACAGCATACAGAGCTTATTTTGAGTGGGATTCCTCCTGCAGCTCCTCAGTTGCTTACTGCAAGAGTAAAATGTGCTTTTATAAGCCCATTGCACAACAATTGTAAATGCAATTTTTGGTGTACAATTAAAAAGAGCTAGGCCTACTATTTTTATTTCTCAACTCGTAGCCTAATTGAAGCTCTCCTCCCATTCAACGTTCAAGTGCAGGCAAAAAGGCTATCAGCGTGTCACCACCACGCTACAATGTGAGCTGGAGGCAGGATGCATTTTGAAATTCATTGTTTGAAATCTGAATGTTTTACTTCATATTATGAGGCATGTCTTACTTTGCTTCAAAGTAGCCTATAGGCAAAATTCGACCATGGAAACGACTTCATAGGCGGCGCGTGAGTTTCAAGTTTGGGCAAGCTTACAATTTATACTACCATTTCAACCGATCTGTCTGCATAAGAACTGTTCGTCGGGAGCTTCATGAAATGTGTTTCCATGGCCGAGCAGCCACACAAGCCTAAGATCACCATGTGTAATGCCAAGTGTCGGCTAGAGTTGTGTAAAGCTTGTCGCCATTGGACTCTTGAGCAGTGATGAATCATGCTGTCCGCCGGTCGAATCTGGGTTTGGCGGATGCCAGTAGAACGCTACCTACCCCGATGCATAGTGTCAGTGAAGTGTGGTGGAGGAGGAATAATGGTCTGGGGCTGTTTTCCATGGTTCGGGCCCCTTAGTTCCAGTGAAGGGAAATATTAAAGCAACAGCATACAATGACATTCTAGATGATTCTGTGCTTCCAACTTTGTGGCAACAGTTTGGAGAAGGCCGTTTCCTGCTTCAGCATGACAATATCCCTGTGCACAAAGCAAGGTCCATACAGAAATGGAAGCCTTCCCAGAAGAGTGGAGGCTGATATAGCAGCAAAACGGGGAACAACTCCATATTAATGATTTTGTATTGAGATATCCAAGCAGCAGGTGTCCACATACTTTTGGTCATGTAGCATATTTTAGATGCTTTTCACTAACCGCCTCAAGTCAATAATCAGCCAGGCCTATTTCCACACTCTCTGCCCCCCCCCCACCTCCCCCAAAGAAAAGCTAATGATCCTCGTTTCATCTGGCTAAATCATGCTTTCTGGTGAAGTATTTTGAGTGATTTAATTTATTTCTGTATAGACAGGAGTAGTTATAAAGTTGAAGTGGGAAGTTTACATACACTTAGGTTGGAGTCATTAAAACTAGTTTTTCAACCACTCCACAAATTTGTTAATAAACTATAGTTTTGGCAAGTTGGTTAGGACATCTACTTTGTGCATGACACAAGTAGTTTTTCCAGCAATTGTTTAGACAGATTATTTCACTGTATCACAATTCCAGTGAGTCAGTAGTTTACATACACTAAATTGATTGTGTCTAAAAAAATGTATTGCCCAAACTGTCTTCTATGTGGGTGTGTTTGCCCTCTGATTAGGGTCAAGGGATGAATGTTAAATTAAAAAATTGAACATCTGGTCTCTTGAAACATGCTGTGTCATGATTACAGTGTACATTCCAATGTACAGTGAGTCATAACACCATTGTTGAGCTGTAACAATCTCTTGGTTAAAAAGAGTCCAGAACTCCATGCCTGATTTTGCACACAACACCCGGTTACAATGTGGGCGTCTTAAATAATCTACAAATGCAAGTCATTCTGATTCAGCGGTACCGTTTGGAAACGAAGTCACTCCTGTTAGAATAAAGTAACTGAAGTTGCTGAATAGTTCATAAAGGCTTTCTACCACGATACATTTATCGACTTACCAAGGACACCACATGGAAAAACACACCACCAGTGCTAAGGTGCTCCTCAACCATGCTACGATTTTGTATCTTCACACGGGGAATTTAGTAAACCGAAGCCGTCTCAAGAAAAAATGTCCGTCTTCACCTAGCGAAGAGGTAAGACTGACCATTGGATTCTGTCATAACTGACTGGCTAGCTGAAGTAAGATGTTTAAGAAAATAGTGCAACATTGGTCAGTTAGCTGGAGTGTAGTCATTAATCGCCATGGTCCAAAAACGGACAAGTTCAGGTAGGTCCCTTTCCCTCCCGTTTAAGAAACGTTTTTCAACAGAATTGGCAGAATGAATACACCCCTGGCAAGATGATGTTAACTAGGTATCTTGAAAAACTATAGCCTCGACGTCCAATAGCTAACTATATTGAACAAAATTAAACTTCAAATATTTTAAAGTTATATTTCATATAAGGAAATCAGTCCATTTGAAATAAATTAGGCCCTAATCTATGGATTTCACATGACTGGGAATCCAGATATCTGTTGGTCACAGATACTTTTCTGATCCAGGCCCCTACCTTTAAAAAACATGTATCTGGGCCAGGGTTCACCTGATAATGAGATGCAAGAATGCATGATACATTTGAGGACAATGACTTGTCATGTGTAGGTTCTAAAAGGCCAGCCTTTATTTAGCATGAATAACTGTCATTGAAGCTGTGCGCACCACCTGACTCTCATAAGTGTGACTAAGACTCTCCCTGCAGCATTTCATAGTTCTTGTATAACATGCTATAGCTCTGGCCACACATTTTCGTGCTGTTCAAATCACCCATTGTGCCCAGCAGTGTACAAAATAATCATATACTTTCCATATGACATCTTTCAAAGTAATGTTAGATAATTTAGCATCTTTGCATGATCTGTAGGTGTCCATGAAAGCCCTACCCAGTTACCACAAGTGTTTATAGCAACCCTGTTAGCACTGCTATTAATTTAGTCCCCTCAAGCATTTTTTTGCATTACAGATTCAAGACTGTGTTCGAGCCACTCTTAATGAGTGGTGTGCCACCATACCACCAACAACTTCACCAATGGTGAGACATCACTCTGTCCACACACTCACTACTCAATACCACATAGTTGTATTTCCCATGCATATTTTATTACACACATGGCTACATAACAGCTTTTCACCAACATCCAAACAGTATCAAGTGTCCATAATCCCTGTTTACCAAGTTCCCATAGTGACCAAGTGTCTACAGTACCTGCTAACATTTTACATCATCTAGCAGGGATGGACCCATAATGAAAAACAATTGTGTAACCATTGGTTCCCTTTCAGTCAGTCAAGTTTGGTACAACATACTATGGGGAGTCACACTCTTGCGACTAGAGTTAAAGGATCTACAATCACCCCTGACAAGGTCAATGAAATCCTGTCTCGCTGGAAGCACCGCCTTCCACAGGTGATAACAATAATGTATATAAATCCTGGATTGCTGATGTTATGTATTGGCCATTGGCTTTGAAGCACTGGTTGGCCATATTGGCACTCCCCAGTTGGAATAGTCCTCCATAGGAATGAACAGAATTCTATAGTATTTCAATTAAATGTTTCAAGGACCAAATAACATGCATTTTTGTTGTAGTGGGGCCAGTAACATTAGTACTCTTTTATATACACTGCTCAAAAAAATGAAGTCAACACTTAAACAACACAATGTAACTCCAAGTCAATCACACTTCTGTGAAATCAAACTGTCCACGTAGGAAGCAGCACTGATTGACAATACATTTCACATGCTGTTTTACAAATGGGATAGACAACAGGTGGAAATTATAGGCAATTAACAAGACATCCCCCAATAAAGGTGTGGTTCTGCAGGTGGGGACCACAGACCACTTCTCAGTTCCTTTGCTTCCTGGCTGATGTTTTGGTCACTTTTGAATGCTGGCAGTGCTTTCACTCTAGTGGTAGCATGAGACTGAGTCTACAACCTACACAAGTGGCTCAGGTAGTGCAGCTCATCCAGGATGGCACATCAATGCGAGCTGTGGCAAGAAGGTTTGCTGTGTCTGTCAGCGTAGTGTCCAGAGCATGGAGGCGCTACCAGGAGACAGGCCAGTACATTAGGAGATGGGGAGGAGGCCGTAGGAGGGCAACAACCCAGCAGCAGGACCGCTACCTCCGCCTTTGTGCAAGGAGGAGCACTGCCAGAGCCCTGCAAAATGACCTCCAGCAGGCCACATGTGCATGTGTCTGCTCAAACGGTCAGAAACAGACTCCATGAGGGTGGTATGAGGGCCCGACGTCCACAGGTGGGGGTTGTGCTTACAGCCCAACACCGTGCAGGACTTTTTTCATTTGCCAGAGAACACCAAGATTGGCAAATTCGCCACTGGCGCCCTGTGCTCTTCACAGATGAAAGCAGGTTCACACTGAGCACATGTGACAGTCTGGAGACGCCATGGAGAACTTTCTGCTGCCTGCCAGCATTAAGTCGCTTGGTTAGTCTAAATGGACCGTGCTGCGATCTGAGGCTAGCTAGTTTAGACTAAAAGCCTCATGGCTTACGTCGGCTATAGCATGCATAACTTCCGGCAAATTAAGCTTACTAGCTTTCCTCCGACGTTAAGGCAATCCTATTCCTAGAGTGAAGGAAGCGGGGCTTGCGGGCACCTTCAATGATGAAGCTGCCTCCGAGCACCGGGCATGGGTAACCCCTGGAGTGAGGGGCCTTCTCACGGGTCTGCGCAACCGGTGAGACCCTAAACAAAAACATTACGGTGATGTCAGTGCCCCCACGTTTGGTTACGGCCAAACGTGGGGGCACCGGGCTTCATCCAGGCAATAGTCTCACGGAAGCACAATTTAGTTTGGAATTTTGTCCATGTTTAAAGCTCCTCTGTTACCCCACGTTCCATGGTGTTCACAGGGCTCAAGGGGTATACCATTTCTCCTCATAGTGAGAGTAATAAGTTGGCTTTGTCCACAAGGGGGCTGGAAAATAGTTAATAGCGCTTTTCTACACCCGGGGAGGTTGTCCGGGTTTCAGCTCTGCTTGGCCCAGTTTAGGTTGGGGCGCACAGTAGTCTTTCACAAATTTCTGAGCCTACTGAAGTTGATGGCTTCTATGATAGTGGTCATTCCCCTGGGACTATTGTTGTGACTGTTCCAGTGCTGGTTGCTAGCCATGAGCTTGGATACATACTGCCACCTAAACCTCTCAATTCATGTATTCATGGGCACTAGCCCAGTGGAGGGATCACTGGCTACTGTCACAAGGGTTTCTCATGGTCCGTGTGTTCTGCAATATGGTCACGACAGACGTGTCCCGTCCCCCACCCCAAGGGTGGGGCGAGCTGTGCGAGGGTTACTCAATTCAGGGAGTATGGACGGTGTTGGAGTGCCTGGCATATTAGTTACCTGGAACTTCTGACACTGTACGTAGCGCTCTGGCGCTGCTTCCCTCGTTTGTCAGGCCGGCATGTGCTGGTCAGAGCCATCATGACGGTTGCATCCATCAGAAGGCGTGGGACACACGGTCCCTCCCCGCCTCACCTAGGCTCACACCCTGTTGCTGTGGAGGTCCTGTGTGGCTCAATTGGTAGAGCATGGCGCATCACACACCAGGGTGGTCGGTTCTATTCCCATTGGAGACCAGTATGAAAATGTATGCACGTGCTACTGTAAGTTTCTCTGGATAAATGACTGAAACAGAACATGTGGAGCAGTTTGCATTTGCTCTTCGAGTGATGCATGTTCCCGGTTGCCTCAACTCTGGGGGGTGCCCCCCTGGATAGCAGAAGTGGAGACTGCCAGATATGGGAGATTATGCAATGCAGACACAGGTCTTTACGCCTAACTCAAACGCGCATTGTCGTTTATTTTTCTTGATGAGAGAACAGTGCACCATTGGCAACTGATGCTCTGGCGCACCAGTGGCTTCGGACCCTCTAAGCGTTTCCACCAGTGGTTCTGATTCAACCCATGTTGGAGAGGGTGCGCCAGGAGAGCTTATCATTATTTTCTGCCTGGCCCCTGAATGGGCTAATCTGATGGCTAGAGGTTTACCTCCCGAATGTTATTGCTACCATTCAGTCCACAAGTGCGCTTCCACGTGAGGACCTTATGCATTTATCGCAAGTGTTTGAGCTCTGTTGATAAGATGGCATGCTGGTTCCTTTTCAGTGCTCTGAGGTACATCCATATGTTCCTAAAGGAGCTATTCGAGCAGGGACAGGCTTTCTTTTTTGGGGCACTGTGTGTCCCCTTTTGAGTCTCTGGAGTTGGTGGTGCTGAAGATCCTTCTACAAACCTCCCTACTCATGACTTTGGCCTCAGCTAAATATGTTGGAGACCTCCACGTGTTATCCGTACACCCTTCCTGTACTTTGTTTGCCCCGGGTGACTAAGGTGACATTGTTCCAAATGCAGCCTTAGCCCCGGAAGTCATGGCAATGTCCTACAGGTCCTTAGCTTTGAGTGAGTTCCCTTTTCATCTCCTTTTGCTCTGAAGAGCAACAAACGTTATATGCCCTGTGTCCGGTGCGAGCTTTATGCACATGCACTGAATGGTTATGGTTGGTTATGTGACCAGCTTTTTGTCTGTTTTGCTAATCTAGCTCATGTCAGGACACTCTCTTTTAAGGAGCGCATCTCCCACTGGATTGTAGAGGATATCTCCCTGGCACATTGCAGCAAGTGTTCCCTAGCGGTGTACTTGTTACCCCACCAGGGGTCTGGCAGTGTCTTGGCTGTTGTTTAAAGGATTGACTGTAGGAGATATTTGTGCTGTGGACAGTTGGGCATCGCCACACTTTTTAAACATTTTCTTGAGGTTTTATCGTTAGTCACTGCTCTCAGTGTATCCCACAGTGTGCTTATGGACAGGGGAAAGTCACTAGGTGTTTGCAATACCCAGACTGACGCATCTGGCTGGGTCAGGTCTGGGTGCTCTGCCATGGGCCACTTCATTCAGCTTGGGCAGTGACCGTAGTTTGTTGTACCGAAGTTGACTGACTGAAAGGGAGCGTAACGTTATGACTATAACAACTGATCCCTGAAGGAGGGGAAACAAGGCACAACACCTGTTTTGCCACCTGTCCCTGGGCTCGTGAAGAGTGATATTAAATTGAAGGAATGAATCCGAACCTCTCGCTTTTCAGATGTGGAAGGCGGGGCTTCCAGCGAGGCATAGATTTCATTGGCCCTGCGAGGCGTGATTGTAGATCACAAGCTTGATGTCATTGTGTGCTAGAAATTAGACCAAATACTAAACTTTTGACTACTTTTAATGCGCATAAGTGAATATGTTCCAATACTTTTGATAAAATGTGGGGACTATGTGCAAAATGTGCTGTAATTTCCAAACGGTTTACCCGATATGTGGCGTAAACATCCAAAACAACAGGAAAAAAGTCACTGTCCCAATACTTTTGGACCTCACAGTAGTCCTAATGTTACGATACTACTGCAATTGCGTTCTTCTGCTGGGAAAACAAAATAGCTGCACGTTGATTGACCGCAATGAATTTATCAGACTGATGAAAGGGAACTGTCATAGTAATCCTTCATGCAAAGTTGGCTGTGAAAGGTTCTACATGTGCTTCTGTTGTGAAGTTTGAGTGGCTTTGCCCTGTTGCTTTTCGGCTGGGGTCAGCTAATCTGCTTCCACACGCTCAGTGAGTACAGCGGGGGGTCTTACATGCACAAAGTCAAAGCGTATGTTCCCTGCAATGAAATTCCACAAGTTTGTGAAATCAAAAGCATGTGTTTGTATTTGGACAAAGTTAAGACAATATTGATGTTGGTTTTTTTTTCTTTGTATTTTTAAGCTACTCTTTTTCTTTGACTAACACGTTTGTTGTAAATTTAGGACCTACCAGACACCATTGACTGCTCCATCCCTCAAGCTACAGAAGCAATCACACCTGAAGAAAGGGAGGAGCTGAAGGTCTCTGGTGAGTTCTGGTATTCTATGACAGGGGGTTCTCAGTGGCACATGGACCCCACTTTTTTACATAATTATTACATTTTTTTTTTTAATGGCCAAGGGATCCCTGGAGTAAGTTTAGAGGGTGTAATACAATGCAATTATTAGTCTAAAATGTTATATTCTTAACCCTGGGCAGCATGGGCCTGGGAGACTTACAGGGATATTGGTATCTACAGTATTCCACAATTCTTTTCTTTTTTCATTTTTTTCATAACTGCAATATTTTCTCTCTGCCTCATTGCAAAATGTGAAGAATTGCAGGATATTAGCTTCAACAACCAGAAAATATCTCTGCCCCTTGACAATATCTGTGGAATTGAAGGAAATGTGCTTGAACACTCCCAAATGTTCTCTCCGTGCCAAGAAATGGGTTTTTAAAATGTTCCTTCTCAGGGATGGAGACTTGTTTCGTTGGGCCATGTGTTGCCAAAGTCACAGTAGAACTCTTTGTATGCTATTTTTTTTATTTTTATCTCACTTGAGTTGTGTTCTGATTATGAGTGGGGTCCCTGATGAATTTGCTATCAGAAAGGGGTCCCTGGCCTGAAAGTTTGGGAACCCCTGCTTTGATACCATAGTTTGGTGTGGCATTGGCATAAGGAATTATGAGCCCAGTGTGTGAATTTCATGACAAAAATACCATTCATGGTGCCTTACTGATTGTTTGTTTTTATTAACATGTCCATATTCTTGCTTTACAGTGAAACTATTTATTTGCGAGGCAGACCTCTCTTCAATCAAAGATGCAGTCGATAAGTGTGAGTATTACATTTACAAAACAGCAAAGGACCACTGACTCTGACTGTACGGAAAAGTCATTTGGCACAGGCACAGGTTGTCTGTAGACATGACCATGTCAAATAAAAATGCAACAGACTTTATCGGTGAACTGCTTTTGTTGGCATGCCTACTCCTTTCCTTACCTCAATTTGTTGTATTTGAAAGATGAAATCCGTACAGGCAGAAGATATCACGTCTGTTTGGGATATTGCAACAACAAAGATGTTGATCACTTCAAAAAACAAACTTTTTTCCCCCGACGTTATTGAATGTGCGTTAGAACACCAGAATATGTACTGAGCTGTGTATTTTTTTACCACGCTCCTGGAAGCTCCTCTTCTCTGTTTCATCTAAGTAAAACAAAGGCACTGTTTCCCCTTTTACAGATTTCAGCTTTAAGAAGTACGCACTGACTGTATACTAGTTTCATGCTCATAAGACTGTTTGTGACAGCTTGTCAGGTCTTGGCTGTGTCCCAGCTGGACTCTGTGATCATTGCACCCCCTGTTCTGCCTGAGGGGGAGAGCCAGACCCTGGAGAACCTGCAGCCTGCCTGGACGGAGCTGGAGGGATTGGTGCAGAGCCACAAGATCGCTGCCATCGGAACCTCCGACCTGGACAAGGAGCTCCTGGAGCAGCTCTACAACTGGGCCCGGGTGAGTGGTGATGCTGACGAGACCATCAGATTGTTGTAGGTTAGCGTTGGTGTATTTGGGGTTTTGAATTGTTTTATTTTCTCCTGGTCTAGGTGAAACCCAGCAGTAACCAGGTGAATCTGGCCTCCTGCTGTGTGATGCCCCCTGACCTGACTGCTTTTGCAAAGGAGTTTGACATTCAGCTACTGACTCATAATGACCCAAAAGGTGAAGATTGTGATCATTTCAATTTGTAATCTTTTCACTGTATAATCAGATAATACATGTTAAGGAAAGGCTGTGTGTGCTCTGAGGGGCACTGAATTAACACATTGTATTTTCCTGTAGAACTGATTACTGCTGCCAGCTTCCAGGAGGCAGTGCAGGAGAGCACTCAGGACCTGAAGGTAGCAGACTGGAGGTTGGAGTGGGTTTTGCGCTACTCCATCATTGTCAAAAGCAGGGGGATCATCAAAGCAAAAGGTTACCTTGTTCACTCAAAGAGAAACAACCTGTAGCATGTCCTCTGAAAATCTGTTATTCAGATGTTACTCATGTCCAATGCATTTAAGACGGGTACATAGGTAGCTAAATCTTTAACAGACACGGCTACAAAACTGAATTGGAACCACAGAAATAATTCAATTGTTTACATGGGTCACCTTGTTTTAGTACAATGTTAGAATGATTGCAAAGCAGTTTAAAGGTTAAACAGTCTCTAACCCACTACGGAAATGTCCCATGATATTTTTACATTATGTAGAGGTGAGTACTTTGGATCGGTTGTTAAAGCCACAGAGCGAGAGATGTAAAGTCCTAGTGCGCTCTGATGTGTATGAATAGCTCCTTCTGTTTTCTACTGTATAATACTGGCACCCTGTATAGTGGGGACAAGAGCCTAATTCCAATAGATTTCTGATGAGTGAAAAATGTATGGTTAGTTCATGAACTTCTCTTGATTTAGTGTACGGTAGTGATTTGATAAAACATTTAAAACTTTATGGTTGTTAGTGTTGTCTTGGCAAGTCTTTGTATATATATATTATTTTTTTTAAGCCCAGTGCTACTGACCGGGTATACCAGGATATGATTTGTCCTATACCCCTAACTGCTCATACTTATTAGAAAATGTGTCCCCATCTAAGTGGTAATATGAGAAATATCCCCAAATGAGGTTTACATTCATAGTAGGCTTGACACCTTTATCGTGTACGTGATAGTACTGGAGTATTCCAGATTGGCATGGGAAATGAATTCTAAGCTCTGAAGTGTCTGGGTGGATATCTTATTTATTAATCATGGCATGTCTTCCAGGCAGGGTGCACAATCCTAAGAAGTTTGAGTTCTCTATATTGTACTGTAATAATTCATATATTTAATGTTACCATTTTCTGGCTTGTTCTATTGGGTTTATTAAATGATTAAACACTTTTGAAGTGTTTTGTGTTCATTGGAAGAGATGGGTGCACATGATCACTATCACTATTTCTTTCAGATCACATAAGAACAGGGGGGAGTATCTATAAACTAAATCCTCCTCGAATGATACACTTTACTAGATTATAGTCTCATTGGAGTACTGTGATCCACACAAATGTGTTTGTTCCTTAGCATGCATCGCAAGTCGATTGGTCGGGTTTTGATCGAAGAAGCTAGATGGTGGTTGGAAGAGCTTGCTTGTTTGAAATGGAACCGCTTTGCGGTAGCATTTGATAAAGATCAAGATGAAGTAGCTGCTTTCTCGGTGGGATGTACTGTTGAGCACCACAGCCCGAGGGGTTCGTGCTGGTTGTGCAGAGATTGATTGCCGCTTAAATGGTGTACCTTGAGAAGGCAAGAATAAGATGTATGTCAGGAGAAGTGCAGTATTATAAGGAGCAAAATACTTGGAATACATGGGAGGAAAAAAGAGAGGCAGAGGAGGTCAGGGAGAGAGGATGAGATTGAGTTGGTTAAAAATTATGTTTAAAAAAAGATGGTAGAAAGTGTAAGAAAAGTGAGCTGAAGACAGGAGGCAAACTGGAAGTGAATGTGGTTGAAGTATCGGAGGCGGTAGGTGTGGTGAGGGGGTCAGGATAAAGATGAGTCTGACAGGAGTGAAGTTTTTAGAAATAGTGGACCCTTTGCCTTTTGGCTGATCCATTTGTGGTGAAAACTGCTGGGTGCTGTTGAATCGGTGAAGGTAACCAGAAGTGGTCTTGTGATAATTGTGTGTTTCTGCTGGTCAGAGGGAGAATCTGCATTAAACGAATGGGGGGGTGCCATTGAGAAAAGGGTGCCATTGAAAGGAGTGATTACTTGGGTAGCAGTACATGTAAAAGTTGACCAAGTGAAGGGGAAGATTCCTGGTGTTTATGATGCTTATTGTTTGTTGCCACGCAGTCAGGGTGGCGTGAGTGGTGAAATGAGAATCATTGCCTGTTATTTTGAGTTTTGATGTAGAGTCTTTTCCAGACAAAGTGATGTTAGAATATAGGTTTTCCTGTGAGCTTTTGTGCCAAATATGTTACCTTGTTACATGTGTCAAGCTTATGGACATGTGTAGGAGGGAGGTTCCTAGATGTAAGACGTATGCAGAAGGGCACGAGACAAAGGAATGTGTAGCGTTGGGGGAAAGTAGTGATATGTGTTGATTTTATTTTTCAAGCAAAGTATAAGGGAGTTGTACTCCAGTCTAGTAGGGGGCGGTAATGCTACATTTATTGGATGCCAACCGCCGTTAAACTTCATCGAAGAAGATTGGTGGAGTCTGGCTGACGTTGGGAACACATGTGGCAGAAGTGAGAAAGAACAGCGCGAGCAAGATGGTGGCCACCAGAAGAGGAGTACGCGTATGCTCTCCAACTAAAACAAACTCCGATGAATTTTCTGGAGTTACGGTAGGTTTTAATTGCGTGATTATGTGTATGATTTAGATACAGTTCAGCGCATTTCGTACATACAGGTCGTTTTCAGTGTGTAATACTTGATCGTTCATATTCACGTGGCAACAAGCTAGCTAGCCTAGCTTGAGTCCCTCATTTGTTTTGCTAGCATACAAATTTTTAGTTCACTATTGTTTTTAGGAGGCAATCCGTTGTATACAAAACGTACAATATTGCCATTTACACTGAAGTTACACACTCACAAATTAGTCCTGGAGAACTTGCTGCTGTTAACTAGTTAGAGTTAACAGTTGGCTAACGTTAGTCAATTACCACGTTTTCATCAAATCACATTTTGTCACATGTGCGGAATACCTTACCGTAACCAAAAATTTAGTAAAGAAAATATTTACTAAATACACGAACGTATTTAAAAATATATATATAAATATATACCCATACTAACATACTGTGTGTGGACGTTTTACAAACGACACGAAATAAGTACCAGAGTTTCTTCTAACAAATGTGTAAAGGCCTTTATTACTGCAAAGACTAAAGTTGCATTCATGAATGCAATTGCAGACATGTTGCAGTTCATTTGTTTAGGCTAGTTGTTCAAGGCTAACAAAGGTGTAATGCATCCACATAAAGCGTACTTAATGTTTTTAATTATTTTCACTGCATCAGGGTTAGCGTCAGGGAAGGCACCAATTCACGGAAGATGAGGCTGTGTTTCAGAACCGCAGACAGCAATCCTGGTGAAAGCCCATTTGTCACAAAATAATATTATTTTTAATAGTGTTGCAAAATTCCAGGAATTTTCAATTAATTCACTAGTTTTCCCATAACTCGTGGTTGGAGGAATCTGGATTTCCTGTTTATTCCATCCTGATTCTGGCACACATCCCCTGGTTTTCCCATAATCCCGGTTGAATTTATTTAAAGTTCCAGTAATTTTGCAACCCTAGTTGCTCCATTGTTCTTATAATACAATCATATACAATTTATGTAGGCCATGTCTTGAGCTGTGTTCAAATACCCATACTAACATACTATGTACTACACATAATGAGTATATACACGCACTACATACTAATAGTTCATTTTACTATACTGTAAATGAACGGTATCCTTTCAGTTGAGCGTACAAGCGCTTTGCCTGTCTACTGGAAGTTGATGCTGTTGCTATACAATTTCTTGCTAGCTAGCATAAAAAAATGACTAACTAGACATCGTACGACTCCATTAACAATGTCCACTGAGAACGCACAATAACTATAGCACTTAGCTAAGAATGAATTGAATAATCAAGTCAATACATGTGGGTAGTTAGTTCGACAGCATATAGTTAATATACTGCCATGTTCGATGTATTAGTAGCCAAGTAACATTATGTAGCTAGCTAATATATTGGTACACACAACTGCTGTAATGATATGCGATGCGATTCTTCAGGTTAGCGTATCTAACAAATTGTTAGCCAACAATGTGTAATGGAACTTGTTGAAAAGGCATTACTTTGTTACATTGCTCAACATTTCCTTAAATTTGTCATAATTTGTTAAAGCTATGAATTTGTATCCACTCTCGTCAGACTTCGGCTGCACATTCCCGCCATTGTCTTCTAATCTAAAATTGTGAAGCCACGCCCATTTTTCTTAAGAATCACATTATTGGCCCTAAAAGAAAGGAAATGTTTTATATATATGTAAATGTAAATAAAAGCAAGGGGGGGAAATTATATATCTTTTTTACTTTAGTGTATTTAGTAAATATTTTCTTAACTGAATTTTTGATTACGGTAAGGTGTAATACCTGTTGTATTCCTCACATGTGACAAAATGTGATTTGATGTAAACTTGGTCATTGATTAATGTTAGCTTGCTATTTGATTTAGGTGTAAGTGATGAGCTGAAAGAACTCTCAAATGTCTTCCACACATTGGACTTCCCCTTTCCCTCCTGAGCAATCTGTAAACATACCCCCTTTTCAAGTTTGTTTGTCACGTCCTCTGCATCCATTATGCTGCTGTGTTGGAGTTTGTTATAACCAATTTCTTGATGTCATTATGATGTGCTATAGGTCAGGCTCTATTGGTTATGTGCATGTGATGTGTACATGTCACGTAAAGAGAGCAAGGGTTGAGGGAATAGGGAATGTTTTTCCTAAACAAAAGAGGGATTTTGGTAACAACTTTTCAAGTAAGAAACTAGAAATGTCTTATGTTGCCGCTTCAGCCCCACCGACAGCATGATGAACACTTACTGTTCTATGTATGGTTGCTGCAGCAGGGAGATGAAAAAGCGACGGCGTGCGCCTGTCACACAGGCACTAGCTGTCTTTTTTAACACAGCAAAGCAAGTCCGGCCCAAATCAACTGCCGTCGGGCTCCCTCTGGAGTAATTTGTGTGTCTCATTTCGTTAAACAGTGTGCATATAGTTGACTTTATTAAAACATACAGGGTGTTTTTATATATGGAAAAATAAACGTTAAAAAAATGTGATTGGTCGAAAGAAGAGACCTCTTGGTCGCCCAAGGTTTGTTTTAGTTGGGGACATTCCTACTCCCTACCTTGTTGCCTTACCCAGTATCGAAGGCGTGGCAATTTCCCAATGTCATTAAACTTTTAGGTGTTTTGTCACGTGTCTCTTTCCATTCATCAAATGGCTGCTGCACAGTTTGGATTGATTGATTTTTGATCAGTTAGAAAAATTCATACAGTACCGATTAAAGGTTTGGACACCTACTACGGTGTTTTTCTTTATTTTGACTATTTTTTACATTGTACAATAACAGTTTTGATGTCTTCACTATGAAATAACACACATGGAATCATGTAGTACCCAAAAAAGTGTTAATAAACAAATAAAAAATATATTTGAAATTCTTCAAAGTAGCCACCCTTTGCTTTGATGACAGCTTTGCACAGTCTTGGCATTCTCTCAACCAGCTTCATGAGGTGGTCCCCTGGAATGCTTTTCCAACAGTTTTGAAGGAGTTCTCACATATGCTGAGCTGTTGGCATGTGAGACGTTACAGGTCTACAGTCAGTGTCCATATTTGTTACTATTCCATTTAACCCATATGAACTTAAATGAGGAATATTCTATTTTATTTATGGATACAGGGATCCTTGTGAGCGGGATATCAAAGGTGCATGTAGCTTATCCAGAATAAGACCGTGTATTGTGTGCATGTAAACGTGGTCAATGTCTTGATGAGTTCATTAGTTGTTTTAGCGCTGCTCCGCTGTCAAACAAACCTGTGTATTTGATGGTTGTCGATTCCCGAAACACCCAACGCTTTTCAATTGATTCATCATACCAGAGATTGATTTGATTTATATATATGCATGCTATAAAGTAATTTGTCTCTCTGTGACCTCTTAAGTTCAGAAGTACCGGTATTGACAAATAATATTTCTCCACAGGCCACTCCAGCGTCCACTCGGAGAACCAGGAGGACAGCTGATAAAGGGGAGACTGCAACCCAGTCTGAGGTGACCAGTGACTCCCAGCAAGATGTTCCCTCCAAAGCCCAGAGCACCACCGGGAAGAGGAAGACCAGGGTGTCTAAACGCGAAACTGACTCTGCTAACCAGGTAGACTCCACCCATGAAGCTGACGTGTCCGAGTCAGATTCCTGCTGTTCTGCTATATCAGATATGGAGGCTATCCCCGACACACAGCCAGCTCGCAGGGGCCAAAGGAGAGCTGCAGGTGGGGACAAGCCTGACTCTACGAAGGAGGGGGACGTGTCTGAGGTAGACTCTTGTTCATTGTCTGTCTCCAGAAGACCAAACACTCGCAGAGCTACCAGAAGTCTGAGGAAGGCTCTTCTCACAGACTCTGCCAAGAAGGACAATTATGTTTCAGAGGCAGAGTCCTGCAGCTCTGTGGTGTCTGAGTCCAAGGTGGCTGGCTCGCAGACCAGAGTGACCAGGAGGACTGCCATGTCCAGCAGCCGTGCTTCTTCAAAGTGTCACACCGAGGACACAGAGCTTTCTGATCCTGAGTCCTGTGTCTCTGGTGATCAGACCTCCACAGTGCGCAGAGTTACCAGAAGCAGGAGAGGAAGGTTTGTTGAAGCTATCCCCATGCATTTAGAGGAAACCACCGATGGCTCCAACTCTCCTCTACCCCGCAGGAGAAGCAGAGGTGTGTATAAAGAATGTCCCTGTGACCCCCGGAGTCCCCAGGACTCAGAGAGCTTTGAGTCTGGGCCAAGCATGACTCCCAGGAGGTCCACTCGCAGGCTGTCTGAGCTGAAACAAACAGGCACCACTGTTTCAGACTCTGAGTCTGACCTGACTGATGTGTATACCCCTCTGGGGAGCCCTAGGTCGGTGAGAGGTAGGGGCACTCCCTGCAGTAGTCGCACTGGATCCAACAGCAGTTCCAGGGCAGCACCAGTTACCCGGCTGACAGCCAAGGCCCTGGATATACTAGTTGAGAAAGCCCTATGCCAGTCAGATAAGGTGAGAGCATCCGGGGTTGCTGAAGAAAGTGTAGTGTTGGAGGACACCGTTGACGCTGATCCAGACTGCTCCATGATAGAAGAAGTGGGGGAAGAAAATAAGACTCTAACCGTTGAGGATGTAGTGATTGGTGAACCAGCAGCGCCCATCCAAAATTCAGCACCTGCTCGGGAGCATACAGGGAGTGTAACAGTCTCTGAGGATGCAGAGATGCCAAAGGTCACTAGTGTACAGCAGGATTCAGCCGAGACAACCGCCAGGGAAGACCCAAAGAAGAATACCTCTATGGTGGATGTCCCTGTTCAGGAAAACATACAGGAGAAGGTGACCATCAGTGAGAGGGCTGAGGCAGTCTGTGAGCCTGCAGTGGAAGCAGAAGACCAGCAGAGGGAGCTGTCCACTGAGGATGCAGCCGATGCGGACGCCCCAGTGATAATTGAACAGGAGATGATGATGCCAGCTGATTCACATGTCTCTCTTAAGCAAACCGTAAAAGTCGCAGCGTGTGAAAATCTAATGTCCCCTGTTATAGTGGTGTCTGAGGAAGCGGAGGAAAAGACTGTGGATGTAAACACCCACACAGATCCTCCATTGGAGGTAAAGAACCAAGAATGTCAGGCAGTGCCTAGTGAGGAGGCTATGGATGTCAGCAGCACACTAGTAACTGAGAATAAAACGGCTGACCAAGATGAAGCCCCTCACACCACAGAGCCCATTAAGGTGACCTCCAGCCTGAGCCTGAAGGTCAGTGTATCTGATGCTGACAAGCTAGAGGAGTCCAGAGACTGTGTCATCATACAGAAATCTGGCGTGATCAGTCTGCTGGAGAGCAGTGACGATGAAGAGGATGACGACGGCAACAGTCGGCATTCTGGGGAAGGGGATGAGAGGGAAAGACAAGGTTCTGATGGTGACGAGGAAGCTGTCTGTATTGAGGCGGCAGGCCCATCCAGACCCCAAGCTGCTGCTCAGTCTTCAGCTGATGGCCTGTTTGTCATAGACGCCCGGCCTGGCCTTCAGTCAGATGAACATTACTATGTGGATGAGAAGGAAGAGGGAGACACGGAGGCCATTGAAGAAGCGCAAGATGAGGAAGAGTTTGTTGATGAAGAGGGAGATGATGATGACGAAGATGAACGAGTCCTCTTCACAAGCAGAAATCCACAATTGTAAGTATCTGTTTTGGTCATGCAAATGTCAGTTGTCATCTGTGCTTTCAAAATGTCAATTTAATTTGACAGTTGTGGCTCCAGCACCACAATGCCATCTTATTCTGAATGGAAAGCAGGAGTTGTTTTTTTTAATCTAATGCAGTGGAGCTATTTTATTGAATTGCAATGCCAAGCACGTATAAAGAATTTTCACATTCATTTTAATTAATTAATGTATCAAGATTGAACCAGTTGGAGAATGGACAATGCTGTGCCTCCTGGGTAATTATTTGTTACAATCTGTTATAGGAAAGAGTTGTCCAGCCGTATTGACCCGGGCCTGAAAGTGAAGGAGCTTGGGGGATTATACATAAATTTCGATGGCAGCAAATCAAAGACAGTCTCTAACTCCCTGAAAAAACTGAAGGAACAGAAGAGCCAAGATGAGGTAAATGACTAATTGATTTTGTTTTGAAGGTGATATATGGTGTATAATTGGTAATAAATTGTGTAGTTATGCAAGGCTGGGTAATTCAATGAGGAAGTATTTCATGCAATTTCAAACCTTTCGACTTTAATGGATCTGTGTGTTTTTTAAATGTTCTCCTACATTGTGATTTATTTTCTCTGTTGGCAGTTGATGAAGAAGAGTGTTATTGGCCCAGAGTTTGAGAAGAGAGATTCTGTGCCTCCGTACAGGGAGTCCAAACAGGCTGCGAAACTGAAGCGCAAAGTGAGTACAAGTCCATATACCCTTGTTTATTAATTTAGAAGAGAAAGTAGCAAACTCCAACAGTGTGATGCAAGGACAAGTAGTCGTTATAGTTTGGCTATTTTTGTTCAGTTTGTTCATTCATCGACTATCCTGACTGATATGTTTCCTTGTCTTGCCATGCTCAGGAGGAGAGGGACAAGACCACTGGAGCCGGCTGGTTTAACATGAGGGCTCCTGAAATGACAGAGGAAATAAAGGGTGACCTCAAAGCACTGAAAATGCGTGGAGCAATGGACCCCAAGCGCTTTTATAAGAAGAATGATAGAGATGGATTCCCCAAGTACTTCCAGGTCAGTAAGCATCTAACCCTCAACTGTGCTCTGTTTTCTCAGTGATCCATGTTATTCAGGTAAATGCTAAATTCTACAAGTGTCTGGAACTGTTTGAGGGATGCGACACCATTTCCCCACAAGAAATTCCATAAAAACCAATTCCCAAAACCAATTTTCTGTCGCAGGTTGCTACAGTAGTAGATAGCCCTGTGGACTTCTACCATTCCCGTGTCCCGAAGAAAGACCGGAAGAGAACCATGGTGGAGGAGTTGCTTGCTGATGCAGAGTTCAGACAGTAAGTTTCGGTTTCTGTGTCATGTACGGTATTGAATTTCATAGCTTGTGTGTTCCTGAAAATATGCTTTTGGCAGACAGTTCATGGGTATGCAGAACAATTGAATTGACATCAAATACCTGATATGAGCTACTTGAATTGTCAAGCGCTAATACTTTCCCTTTAACTTCAACAGCAACAACAAGAAGAAATACCAACAGATCATGACAGAAAAAGCAGCCATTGGTGCTGGCAAGAAGAATAGGAAGAGTAATAAGTTCAGAAAGTAACAGTGACTTTGAGTGATGTAATACACAATGCAATCATATGACTGTATTGAGACCCATAATATGTTAATGTCTTAATCAAAGCCTATTAATTAAACATACAATTTAGTGGCTGCATGGAGCTAAAGCTCTTTATAAATTTGTCACGTAACATGAACAATCTATCAACATATTTTTACTTTGTAATTTAGAGGTTCACATTAGTAGCTATTAATAAAAAAACATCTAGATTTATACAGTATGTATGCATAGCCACAATAAGCCTATGCTATACTGGCTAAGCTGACAGGATTAATTTTTCAAACCTATTTTCCCTGACAAATATCTGATATGGATTGAGATTTATTGTTTTCGAAGTCAAATGACTAAAATACTACAGGATAAAACAAACAGGACACGTCTATTTTTAAAGAAAAGTTAGATGTAACTTTTTTTTTTTACTAGGCGAGTGAGTTAAGAATAAATTATTTACAATAATGGCCAAACCCAGATAACGCTGGGCCAATTGTGCGCCATCCTATGCGAATCCCAATCACGGCTGGATGTGATACAGCCTGGAATCGAACCAGGGACTGTAGTGACGCCTCTTGCACTGAGATGCAGTGCCTTAGACTGCTGCGCCACTCGGCAGCCCAAGCACTAATATTGTTGAGAACATGTCTGCTAGCTCAACTTTCATTGTTTTAATAAATCAAAACCAGTTTGAACCGTTGGTCGACATTCTTTGGCTCCATCCTGAGAAGCCAATTGAGTTGGCTGAACTGGCTGCATTGTGCCAAAGGGACTGTTTTACAATAGCTGTGTTGTCTGTAACCCTTCCCATTATCTGGAGCATCAAACAGATTTTCTTGTCTCTGCCGATGCAAATCCACATACAAAGAGATCAAATGAATAAACATCTGCTCACCCAGTTTCTACCCAGAAAAATCATGCCCCTGCTTGCCAGCCTCCTGTTGGCTCTGTGTTTGTGGCTAGCAGCTCCAGAGCGCTATTGGACGCCTGACGGATCACAGGGAGAGAAAAAAATAAAGACACTTGAGAACTGCACTGTCAAGTCTTCTGTCCAGGTGGCCCATTCTCTGGCTAAACCACAGGTGGTGGAGTCACTGGAGTGAATCCCCATCAACAGACTACCCAAAAGAACAGTCAGGAACCATGCTGCTGCCATCAGTAACATAAGGGTGAACTTCAAGACCTGCTCAAAAAAATAAAGGGAACACTAAAATAACACATCCTAGATCTGAATGAATGAAATATTCTTATTAATTACTTGTTTCTTTACATAGTTGAATGTGCTGACAACAAAATCACACAAATTATAAATGGAGATCAAATTTGTCAACCCATGGAGGTCTGGATTTGGAGTCACACTCTAAATTAAAGAGGAAAACCACACAGGCTCATCCAACTTTGATGTAATGTCCTTAAAACAAGTCAAAATGAGGCTCAGTAGTGTGTGTGGCCTCCACGTGCCTGTATGACCTCCCTACAACGCCTGAACATGCTCCTGATGAGGTGGTAGATGGTCGGTCTCCTGAGGGATCTCCTCCCAGACCTGGACTAAAGCAGCCACCAACTCCTGGGCAGTCTGTGGTGCAACGTGGCGTTGGTGAATGGAGCGAAACATGATGTCCCAGATGTGCGCAAATGCCAAACGTCCTGAACGGTGTTGGGCTGTAAGCACAACCCCTACCTGTGGACGTCGGGCCCTCATACCACCCTCATGGAGGGTGGTATGAGACACATGCCGACACATGCACATTTGTGGCCTGCTGGAGGTCATTTTGCAGGGCTCTGGCAGTGCTCCTCCTTGCACAAAGGCGGAGGTAGCGATCCTGCTGCTGGGTTGTTGCCCTCCTACGGCCTCCTCCACATCTCCTGATGTACTGGCCTGTCACCTGGTAGCGCCTCCATGCTCTGGACACTACGCTGACAGACACAGCAAACCTTCTTGCCACAGCTTCTTGCCATCCTGAATGAGCTGCACTATCTGAGCCACTTGTGTGGGTTGTAGACTCCGTCTCATGCCACCACTAGAGTGAAAGCACCGCCAGCATTCAAAAGTGACCAAAACATCAGCCAGGAAGCATAGGAACTGAGATGTGGTCTATGGTCCCCACCTGCAAAACCACTCCTTTTTTGGGGATGTCTCGCTAATTGCCTATAATTTCAACCTGTTGTCTATTCCATTTGCACAACAGCATGTGAAATTTATTGTCAATCAGTGTTGCTTCCTAAAGTGGACAGTTAGATTTCACAGAAGTATGATTGACTTGGAGTTACATTGTGTTGTTTAAGTGTTCCCTTTATTTTTTTTTAGCAGTATATATCCAACAAGGTATCAGTAATTGAAGATAGCTGGGGTTAACCGAATCAACAAATAAGACCGGAAAGACAGTTCTAATACAAGACAAATATTTAATCAGTGTCCTTCAAAGTACAGTTATTATTATCAGTTTACGGAGTAAAACATAATGCCTGTCTAGTTTGTTTTATATACTGTAATTGTTTGGGCACACAGATTGTGTGTGTGTATATATAGACACATAAAGTGTTAGGGTTATGGAAATAAAAGATCCCAGAGATGTTCCATATGCACAGAAAGCTTTATATCCCTGCTCATGAGCATTTCTCCTTTGCCAAGATAATCCATCCACTTGACAGGTGTGGCATATCAAGAAGCTAATTAAACCTCATGATAATTACACAGGTGCACCTTGTGCTGGGGGACAAGCATGTACCTGGCATGCTTACTGCAGGAATGTCCACCAGAGCTCGTGCCAGAGAATTGAACGTTCATTTATCTACCATAAATCATATTTGAGAATTTGGCAGAACGTCCAACCTGCCTCACAACCGCAGACCACGTGATGGCGTCATGTGGACGAGCAGTTTGCTAATATGAACAGGGTGGTGGTGTGGTTATGGTATGTTTAAAAAATATATATATTTAAAAAAGTATTAAAGATTGTGCAAAGCTGTCATCAAGTCGAAGGGTGGCTATTTGAAGAGTCCAATATAAAATATATTTTGATTTTTTTTTTAAACTTTTGTGGTTACCTCATGATTCCATATTTTGATTTTACCAGGTAAATTGACTTGAGAACACATTCTCAGTTCCAGCAATGACCTGGGGAATTATTACAGGAGGGGGATGAATGAGCCAATTGTAAACTGGGGATTATTAGGTGACTGTGATGGCTAGATTGGGAATTTAGCCAGGACACCAGGATTAACACCCCTACACTTTCAATAAGTGCCATGGGATCTTTAATGACCTCAGAGAATCAGGACACCCGTTTAACGTTCCATCCAAAAGACGGCACCCTACACAGGGCAGTGTCCTGGGGCATTGGGATACATTTTGTTTTCGACCAGAGGAAAGAGTGCCTCCTACTGGCCCTCCAACAACACTTCCAGCAGCATCTGGTCTCCCATCCAGGAACTGACCAGGACCAACCCTGCTTAGCTTCATAAGCAAGCCAGCAGTAGTACACAGGGTGGTATGCTGCTGGTCTTCACTGTTATTCTACAATGTATAAAATAGTATAAATAATGAAAACCCCTTGAATTAATAAGTGTTCAGAAACTTGTGACCGGTTGAGTGTGTGTGTGTATCTATATAAACTCAGCAAAAAAAGAAACGTTCCTTTTTCACGACCCTGTCTTTCAAAGATAATTTGTAAAAATCCAAATAACTTAACAGATCTTCATTGTAAAGGGATTCAACACTGTTTGCCATGCTTGTTCAATGAACCATAAACAATTAATGAACATGCACCTGTGGAATGGTCATTAAGACACTAACATCTTACAGAAGGTAGACAATTAAGGTCACAGTTATGAAAACTTAGGACACTAAAGAGGCCTTTCTACTGACTGAAAAACACCAAAAGAAAGATGCCCAGGGTCCCTGCTCATCTGTGTGAACGTACCTTAGGCATGCTGCAACGAGGCATGAGGATTGCAGATGTGGCCAGGGCAATAAATTGCAATGTCTGTACTGTTAGATGCCTATGACAGTGCTACAGGATGGACAGCTGATCGGCCTCGCAGTGGCAGACCACGTGTAACAACACCTGCACAGGATGGGCACATCCGAACATCACACCTGGGACAGGTACACGATGGCAACAACAACTACCCAAGTTACACCAGGAACGCACAATCCATTAGTGCTCAGACTGTCTGAGAGAGGCTGGACTGAAGGCTTGTAGGCCTGTTGTAAGGTAGGTCCTCACCAGACATCACCGGCAACAACGTCGCCTATGGGCACAAACCCACAGTCGCTGGACCAGACAGGACTGGGAAAAAAGTGCTCTTCACTGACAAATTGCGGTTTTGTCTCACCAGGGGTGATGGTCAGATTCTCATTTATCGCTGAAGGAATGAGCATTACACCGAGGCCTGTACTCTGGAGCGGGATCGATTTGGAGGTGGAGGGTCCGTCATGGTCTTGGGCGGTGTGTCACAGCATCATCGGACTGAGCTTGTTGTCATTGCAGGCAACCTCAACGCTGTGCGTTACAGGGAAGACATCTTCCTCACTCATGTGGTACCCTTCCTGCAGGCTCATCCTGACATGACCCTCCAGCATGACAATGCCACCAGCCATACTGGTCGTTCTTTGTGTGATTTCCTGCAAGACAGGAATGTCAGTGTTCTGCCATGGCCAGCGAAGAGCCCGGATCTCAATCCCATTGAGCACGTCTGGGACTTTTTGGATCGAAGGGTGAGGGCTAGGGCCATTCCCTCCAGAAATATCCGGGAACTTGCAGGTGCCTTGGTGGAAGAGTGGGGTAACATCTTACAGCAAGAACTGGCAAATCTGGTGCAGTCTATGACTAGGAGATGCACTGCAGTACTTAATGCACCTGGTGGCCAAGCCTTTGTTCAGGGACACATTACACCATTTCTGTTAGTCACATGTTTGTGGAACTTGTTCAGTTTATGTATCAGTTGTTCAATCTTGTTATGTTCATACAAATATTTACACATTAAGTTTGCTGAAAACAAACGTAGTTGACAGTGAGAGGATGTTTCTTTTTTTGCTGAGTTTATATACACTGTGTGTATATATACTGTGTATATACAGTTGAAGTCGGAAGTTCACATACACTTAGGTTGGAGTCATTAAAACTTGTTTTTCAACCATTCCACAAATTTCTTGTTAACAAACTATAGTTTTGGCAAGTCGGTTAGGACATCTACTTTGTCCATGACACAAGTAATTTTTCCAACAATTGTTTACAGTCACTTTTCACTTATAATTCACTATATCCCTATTCCTGTGGGTCAGAAGTTTACATACACTAAGTTGACTGTGCATCTAAATAGCTTGGAAAATTCCAGAAAATGACATCATGGCATTAGAAGCTTCTGTTAGGCTAATTGACATCATTTGAGTCAATAGGAGGTGCAGCTGTGGATGTATTTCAAGGCCTCAGCCTTGGCCTGAGCCAAGACCTCAGAAAAAAAATTGTAGACCTCCACAAGTCTGGTTCAACCTTGGGAGCAATTTCCTAACGCCTGAAGGTACCACATTCATCTGTACAAACAATAGTACGAAAGTATAAACACTATGGGATGACACAGCCGTCATACCACTCAGGAAGGAGACGCGTTCTGTCTCCTAGAGATGAACGTACTTTGGTGCGAAATGTGCAAATCAATCACAGAACAACAGCTAAGGACCCTGGGGAAGATGCTGGAGGAAACAGGTACAAAAGTATCAATGTCCACAATAAATTGAGTCTTATATTGACATAACCTGAAAGGCCGCTCAGCAAGGAAGACGCCACTGCCTCAAAACTGCCATAAAAAAGCTAGACTATGGTTTGCAACTTCACATGGGGACAAAGATGATACGTTTTGGAGAAATGTCCTCTGGTCTGATGAAACAAAAATATAACTTTTTGGCCATAATGACCATTGTTGTGTATGTTTGGAGGAGAAAGGAGGAGGTTTCAAATTGAAAAATGAAACGATGATTTATAGCATCTTAATTGAGGTGTAGATTACATCTCTGATTCCAGTGTTCAAACTTGTATACTAGGCTGTGTGGAATTTCTATTAATGCGACCAATGGCAATGTCTGCTTTAGGTATAATGTCAGAAGCCACTTGTGGATTTGATAACTCTAATATAGTTCCACCTCTGACACCACCAAAACAACTGCTATGATTTTGACTGAAGTGGATCTGATTGAATAGAGCCCATTGTCTTTCAGGTTGTTATCAAATGAACATGTCAGTGACAAAGTGTTTAAATGTACTATGACAAACACCCATCCTTGTCCTGAAAGCATGCAAACATGTTGTTTAATGTTACTATTATTGAGCATAACTGAAAAGATTAACAGATTATACACACCAAAGGCACATTTAAATCTGTATCGTCGAAGCTAGGTAATGTCCTATTGAAATGAAATCTGCAGTGTTTACAGGGAATTCAGTCTCCGCTAACAGAGGAACATTGCCTTTAAATTTAAATCACTCTAACACTGAATTTCTGCGATACGGATTGAATATTAGCAAATTAATTAATTGGACCATTTTATTATTATTATTTTTTAAAGACAGCGCTAGCAAAAATATTGCAAACGGACGAGGCTGTTTCACCATTAAGGATTCCAGCTTTAAAATCAAGCTCTTTCAGTTGTTGGATTTAATTGTCTTTAATCAAATCCCCCTCTGTCTTTCCTTTTAATTATGTGTGGATTAAGCCATTCTTCGTCTTGAAGCTCTGCTGTTGGCACCATGTTGAGGCTCCTTGGTACCGTCTCTCTTTTTATGCTGGGGAAGATGAGCCCTTAACAGCAGCTTACTGCCTGAAGATCTCCCACCCACAAAACCCTGTCTCTCTTTTATTTCAGAGCGGATTTCAGATAGCTTTAGAGAAATTAAACATATTTCACTTTGGTTTTGCCATCAATACATTTCAAACAGCAAAAGGTGGGAGGTGAAAAGTTTTTTTAACACACCTGCCAACCTGCCAGCTTTTTCCATTTGAGGCAAACCAATCCGAGCATGTATTTCGGGGCTTAAAATGAAAATTAAATGTGCAACACAATTAACACAGAGGTGAGAGGATGTTCAGCTCACTAAATAAGTAAAATAAAAGTGTGACTAGAAAAAGATGTAGTGCAGAACTAATGTCCCAGAACATGCATATTAAGCTTCATAACCAAGAAGAGTGCATAGCTCCATATTATAAATGTGTCTTATACATTCAGTACCAGTCAATATCAGTGGGGGCCTATGCTTTGTCTATCCTAAAAGGTCATAAGTTACTCACAAAATGTAGTTTCCTGTCAGTAGCATGGGTGTCGAGAATTGTCTGGACTCAACATACTACTATGGAACCTAGAATAATGACATCAGTGAGTCACATCACATTAGCTTCATACAAAAAGTATGTAACATTATTGTGGGTTGTGTCGTGGCAGAGATCTTTGTTGGCAACACTCAGCCTTGTCTCAGGATGGTAAGTTGGTGGTTGAAGATAAAGTGGGTGGGGTTATATCCTACCTGTTTGGCCCTGGGTATCGTCGGACGGGGCCACAGTGTCTCCCGACCCCTCCTGTCTCAGACACCAGTATTTATGCTGCAGTTGTTTATGTGTCAGGGGGCTAGGGTCAGTCTGTTATATCTGGAGTATTTCTCTTGTCTTATCCGGTGTACTGTCTGAATTTAAGTATGCTCTCTCTAATTCTCTGTTTTTATCTCTTTCTTTCTCTCTTCCTTTCTTTCTCTCTCTCATAGCACCTGAGATCCCCAGGACCATGCCTCAGGACTACCTGGCCTGATGAGCCCTTGCTGTCCCCAGTCCACCTGGCCGTGCTACTGCTCCAGTTTCAACTGTTCTGCCTGCGGCTATGGAACCCTGACCTGTTCACCAGACGTGCTACCTGTCCCAGACCTGCTGTTTTCAACTCTCTAGAGACAGCAGGAGCGGTAGAGATACTGTGAATGAAAAGCCAACTGACATTTACTTCTGAGGTGTTGACCTGTTGCACCATCGACATCCACCTTGATTATTATTATTTGACCATGCTAGTCATCTATGAACATTTGAACATCTTGGCCATGTTCTGTTATAATCTCCACCCGGCACAGCCAGAAGAGGACTGGCCACCCCTCATAGCCTGGTTCCTCTCTATGTTTCTGCCTAGGTTCTGGCCTTTCTAGGGAGTTTTTGAGCTTCTACACCTGCATTGCTTGCTCTTTGGGGTTTTAGGCTGGGTTTCTGTACAGCACTTTGTAACATCAGCTGATGTAAGAAGGGCTTCATAAATACATTTGATTGATTGATTGATTGTAAACAAGAGGAAAACAATCAAAATCTATCTATTCACTCAGAAAAGACACTATTCTATGTACAGTCAGGTCCAAAATGACTGGCACCCTTGATAAAGATGAGCAAAAAAAGACGGTATAAAAGAAAGAATACAAAAACAGCTATATTGTGTGTATTTTTTTGTGAAATGTATATTATTTTATACTAATACAATTGCTCAGAGAAATAGATCTGGTTTAACAAGTAATACAACATTTCAATAGCTCACCTAGCGAGGATAATGGCACGGAGTGGTTTTCTAAAATGTTTTATGAGATTGGAGAACATATTAGGAACGATCTTAGACCATTCCTCCATACAGAATCTTTCCAGGTCCTTGATATCCTTTGTATATGCTCATGGACTGCCCTCTTCAATTCAAACCACAGGTTTTCAATGCTGGTCAAGTCCGGAGACTGAGATGGACATTGAAAAAATGTTGATTTTGCGGCCAATTAACCATTTCTTTGATTATTGTGATGTGTGCTTGAGGTTATTGTCTTGCTGGAAAATCCACTTGTGGCCAAGTTTCAGCCTCCTAGCAGAGGAACCTATGCTAAAATATCCTGGTACTGGGTAAAGTTTATGACGCCATTGATCTTAGCAAGGGCCCTAGGACCAGTGGTAGCAAAATAGCCCAAAAAATGTAGATCCACCACCATATTTTACAGTAGGTATGGGGTTATTTTCTGCATTTGCATATTTATTTTGATGCAAAACACACCACTTGTGTGGGTGGCCGAAGAGCTCTATTTTCAACCCAATTAAAAACCTGCGGTTTGAATTGAAGAGGGCAGTCCATGAGCGCAGACAACGGATATGAAGGACCTGGAAAGATTCTGTATGGAGGAATGGTCTGAGATCCCTCCCAATATGTTCTCCAATCTCATAAAACATTTTAGAAAAAGGCTCTGTGCTGTTATTCTCGCAAGGTGAGTTATTGAAAGTTAATGAATTACAGGGGTGCCAATCATTTTGACCCTTATCTTTCTTAGCCAGGTCGCAGTTGCAAATGAGAACTTGTTCTCAACTAGCCTACCTGGTTAAATAAAGGTTAAATAAAAATATATATATTTTTTAAAGTATTACTTGTTATACAAAATATATTTCTCTGAGCAACTGTATTAGTATAAAATAATCAAATGTTCTTTATTTTAGCATACCATATAGGCCAATATTTGTATAATTTATTTTATACAGTCTTTTTTGCTCATCTTTATCATGGGTGCCAATAATTTTGTATTCTGACATTACTCCTTTTCTCCACTAAACTGTGCTATATCCCAAGGTAAGACCTGGGATACAAATATAAGTGGATATAACACAGGCATTAAACATGTCAACAAAAGATATACCACATGAAAAAATACAAAATGTACCCACTGTAGCATGTAGCTAACTGCTCTATATTATTGAGGCTTTGACTGTTTAAACTCTTCTAAAAATGTGATTTGGATCTCCGTTCTGATCCTAAGCAGTGTAATTTCAAAAGAAAATACTGTATTAGTCCAGGGACACAGACTTGTTTTATTATTTTTAAGTACAACATCAAAGTTCTGCTGTCCGTTAATGGCCAGGATGGCCATATAGAATAAAAGGAAGCTTACAAAGACATACAAAGTAAATACTTCTAAGTCCTGTATTACTTCCTATCCACATCTGATTGGTTAGTCTTGCCGTTTGGTGTTGCTAAATGTAGTCACTGCTTCAGATAGATACTCATAAAGGATAAATCATTAGAACATGAATAGACTGAGGGTGGATGGCAGAGTTGATGTGAGCATCTATCATTGGCTTTTCCATTAAAGACTTCCAGAAGACGTGCTCCTTCTCCCTTTGTTGGAATCTACAAAGCCCAGCTTAATCTCCAGCTCTGTGACTTCTGTCGCGTTTTCAATTGAGAGAAGTATCATTCATTTCCTACAATTTACTTTCCAGTTTAAAATTGTATATTGATTTTAATGTTTACTTAAGAACTGAAGCAGGGAGGTGGGGAGAACAAACAAACAAACATTTGTTGGTTTAGTTTCCACCTGTCCAGATCAATGACAGGGTCTCTCAGAATTTATTAAAGTGTGCGTCTGGTCAAATGCATTCGGTCTCGTTGAACCACACTCAATACCCTTTTCCCTTATTTTCTCAGGGATCCTTTTTTTTCTTTTAAGTAATGAACAAACATGACAAGACATCAGATCCTGTAATTTGAGAGAGGGGGATATTCATCTTGGCTGTCGAGTGTGATCAAAAGAAAGCTTAGACGTACACAGCCTGTTGTATCTGACCAAGCTCTCATGAGGTCCACATTCTGTCAATACCACATCATTGGAAATTCATATGGGAGAGGTGGTTTGCCCGCAATCCTTTCAACAGCTTTTGAGCAAACAAACGGTTTAGCTCAGAGCATGACAAAGTCTAGGCAAATTATACCCCAAACTTTTTTTATTCCCCTTTTTACTCAACTGGAAGAAAAACAGTTTTCAAACTAACTAATGACACACAACTTTAGATCTTGTCATTGTTGAACATCTGCACAAACTGCTTAGGGCCTAAACACCAAGTCATTAGCAGGGACTTTAATTATGCTCCTTATTATCAGACTTTATCTCAGGGGGACGGCTGTGTGGGAAACTAACATAGCAGAAAACCCACAGGAGGCCAGGACAGAAAAATATGTGAATTTTGAAATGTGTTCCAGTACGTGTGTGTTGTTACCTTTCTCAGGGAGGAGCGACTGAGCAGGGGACTGAGCAGTAGACTTCTCTGGCCAAATACTGGGGCGGAGGACTAGGCAGCCAGGGTTGACCAGGCCACCCTGACAAGGTTTCTGGAACAGTCCTGTCTAGAAGACTTCCCTAGGGATTTCAGACAGACAGCCAGTCCCTACCTTGAGAGAGACCAGAAGCCCTATGGTCAGCACTATTGAATGCACTGCATTAGTTATCTAAATCACATTAATAAATGTAGTTTTTCCATTCTTTACAAGCAATAGATAATGAATGGTCTGTTTTTCATGTGTTACATATTTTCAATATAAGGACCTACACTACTTTAACAGGCTTTGGTCTGTAGCAGGTGCCAAGGAGGGAGGAATGTTTATTTTTTGTCCCTTTTTCGCAACAACCAACTAACAACACAAAAGCAAAACGCCCACTAGACAACACATTCCCCAAGCTGATCACGGTTTCCACTTCTGGTGATCATGGTTTCCACTTCTGGTGATCATGGTTTCCACTTCTGGTGATCATGGTTTCCACTTCTGGTGATCATGGTTCCACTTCTGGTGATCATGGTTTCTACTTCTGGTGATCATGGTTTCCACTTCTGGTGATCACGGTTTCCACTTCTGGTGATCATGGTTTCCACTTCTGGTGATCATGGTTTCCACTTCTGGTGATCATGGTTTCCACTTCTGGTGATCATGGTTTCTACTTCTGGTGATCATGGTTTCTACTTCTGGTGATCATGGTTTCTACTTCTGGTGATCATGGTTTCCACTTCTGGTGATCACGGTTTCCACTTCTGGTGATCATGGTTTCTACTTCTGGTGATCATGGTTTCCACTTCTGGTGATCATGGTTTCTACTTCTGGTGATCATGGTTTCCACTTCTGGTGATCATGGTTTCTACTTCTGGTGATCATGGTTTCCACTTCTGGTGATCATGGTTTCTACTTCTGGTGATCATGGTTTCCACTTCTGGTGATCATGGTTTCCACTTCTGGTGATCATGGTTTCCACTTCCGGTTTTGTTTAATTTTATAATATGCAAAATCGGTATGTTGCTAGATAGTTCAGTCCTCCAGTTTGTTATTGAGGGTGAATATGAGGCTTTCCAATTGATGGCTATGAATGTTTTTGCAGCAATTAGACATAGATTACAAAACCTTCTCTGATATTGATCACCAATATTTACATTTTCCAACAGACATAATCGTGGAGATGGATATAAATTCCTAGACACAATGAAATGATAGCACATACATTATCCCAAATGATTATCTTTTACTATATGACTTAGTTATAGGAGCAGGTATGAGCATTTTCACATATCCAATCAAATCAAATCGTATTTGTCACATACACGTGTTTAGCAGATGTTAGTACGGGTGTTGTGAAATGCTTGTGCTTCTAGTTCCCGTAAATGCAGCAATATCTAACAAGAAATATCTAACCATTTCACAACAAATACTGTACCTAATACACACAAATCTAAGTCAAGGAATGGAATTAAGAATATATAAATACAGTGGGGAGAACAAGTATTTGATACATTGCCAATTTTGCAGGTTTTCCTACTTACAAAGCATGTAGAGGTCTGTAATTTTTATCATAGGTACACTTCCACTGTGAGAGATGGAATCTAAAACAAAAATCCAGAAAATCACATTCTATGATTTTAAAGTAATTCATTTGCATTTTATTGCATGACATAAGTATTTGATCACCTACCAACCAGTAATAATTCCAGCTCTCACAAAACTGTTTTTGTTTAAGAAGCCCTCCTGTTCTACACTCATTACCTGTATTAACTGCACCTGTTTGAACTCGTTACCTGTATAAAAGACACCTGTCCACACACTCAATCAAACATACTCCAACCTCTCCACAATGGCCAAGACCAGAGAGCTGTGTAAGGACATCAGGGATAAAATTGTAGACCTGCACAAGGCTGGGATGGGCTACAGGACAATAGGCAAGCAGCTTGGTGAGAAGGCAACAACTGTTGGCGCAATTATTAGAAAATGGAAGAAGTTCAAGATGACGGTCAATCATCCTCGATCTGGGGCTCCATGCAAGATCTCACCTCGTGGGGCATCAATGATCATGAGGAAGGTGAGGGATCAGCCCAGAACTACACGGAAGGACCTGGTCAATGACCTGAAGAGAGCTGGGACCACAGTCTCAAAGAAAACCATTAGTAACACACTAGGCCGTCATGGATTAAAATCCTGCAGCGCATTCAAGGTCCCCCTGCTCAAGCCAGCGCATGTCCAGGCCGGTCTGAAGTTTGCCAATGATCATCTGGATGATCCAGAGGAGGAATGGGAGAAGGTCATGTGGTCTGATGAGACAAAAATAGAGCTTTTTGGTCTAAACTCCACTCGCTGTGTTTGGAGGAAGAAGAAGGATGAGTACAACCCCAAGAACACCATCCCAACCGTGAAGCATGGAGGTGGAAACATCATTCTTTGGGGATGCTTTTTTGCAAAGGGGACAGGACGACTGTATTGAGGGGAGGATGGATGGGGCCATGTATCGCGAGATCTTGGCCAACAACCTCCTTCCCTCAGTAAGAGCATTGAAGATGGAACGTGGCTGGGTCTTCCAGCATGACAACGACCTGAAACACACAGCTAGGGCAACTAAGGAGTGGCTCCGTAAGAAGCATCTCAAGGTCCTGGAGTGGCCTAGTCAGTCTCCAGATCTGAAACCAATAGAAAATCTTTGGAGGGAGCTGAAAGTCCATATTGCCCAGCGACAGCCCCGAAACCTGAAGGGTCTGGAGAAGGTCTGTATGGAGGAGTGGGACAAAATCCCTGCTGCAGTGTGTGCAAACCTGGTCAAGAACTACAGGAAATGTATAATCTCTATAATTGCAAACAAAGGTTTCTGTACCAAATATTAAGTTCTGCTTTTCTGATGTATCAAATACTTATGTCATGCAATAAAATGCAAATTAATTACTTAAAAATCATACAATGTGATTTTCTGGATTTTTGTTTTAGATTCCGTCTCTCACAGTTGAAGTGTACCTATGATAAAAATAACAGACCTCTACATGCTTTGTAAGTAAGAAAAGCTGCTAAATCTGCAGTGAATCAATTACTTGGTCTCCCCACTGTATATGGACGAGCAACGTCAGAGCGGCATAGACTAAGATACAGTAGCTAGTATAGAATACAGTATATACATATGAGATGAGTAATGCACGATATGTAAACATTATTAAAGTGACTAGTGTTCCATTTATTAAAGTGGCCAATGATTTCAAGTCTGTGTATGTAGGCTGCATCCTCTCGGTGCTAGTGATGGCTATTTAACAGTGTGATGGCCTTGAGGTATAAGCTGTTTTTCAGTCTCTCTGTCTCAGCTTTGATGCACCTGTACTGACCTCGGTGTGAACAGGCAGTGGCTCGGGTGTTTGTTGTCCTTGATGATCTTTTTGGCCTTCCTGTGACATCGGGTGCTGTAGGTGTAACGGAGGGCAGGTAGTTTGCCCCCAGTGATGCGTTGTGCAGACCACTCCACCCTCTGGAGAGACCCGCGGTTGTGGGCGGTGCAGTTGCGGTGATAGAGCCCGACAGGATGTTCTCAATTGTGCATATATATAAGTTTGTGTGGGTTTTAGGTGACAAGACGAATTTCTTCAGCCTCCAGAGGTTGAAGAGGTGCTGTTGCACCTTCTTCACCACACTGTTTGTGTGCGTGGACCATTTCAGTTTGTCGGTGATACAGTATGTATGCAGAGGAACTTAAAACTTTCCACCTTCTCCACTGGTGTCCGATCGATGTGGATCTGGGGGTGCTCCCTCTGCTGTTTCCTGAGGTCCACGATCATATCTGTGATCAATGGTTCTCTTCAATTTCTTCCTTTAGATCTGTTCCCCATTTTTTCCTTATAGGTTCTGAACCATCAGGTAGAGTTTCAATCAACCCTTTATATAACTTGGCAATTAACTTATTTGGCGCAGCAGCTTCTTTCAGTATTTTGTCTATGCTAAATCCCTTAGGTTCATCCAGATTCTGTTGAAGTGATTGAACATGATTTCTGAGTTATAAGAACTTAAGAAATCGGCCTTGGATAATCCATATCTTACTTGTAATTGATTGAATGACAGTAAAGATCCATGTTGAAAAATCATGATGACACGGAGGGAGGAATCTATGGAGAGAAAAATAAGAATGACAGTACTGTACCATAAAGTGCAAAAGCGATAACCTGTAAGTTAGTCAAGTATTTCAGAAAATAGAATGTGTTTAAATCCACCTACACAGATATTATTACATATAATCTCATCTCCCGTCTGCAGCAAAGCTGGTGGACTTGCTGTGGGGAAGGCTTCTTTTGGTGGATGGGAGATGAGAAGATGGAGTCTCAATCATGGAGGCCCTCAGAGTACTTGAGACCTGTAGCAGATAAAAGATAAAACAAGACCAAACACCAGACCAAACACAGTACCCCCGCTCCCCAAAGGTGAGGAGTCCGGCCGTAAAACCTGAACCTATAGGGGAGGGATCTGGGTGGGTATCTGTCCGCAGTGGCGGTTCTGGCGCGGGACGTGGACCCCACTCCACCATAGTCTTTCTCTGCCTCTTTAACCGCCTCCGTGGCCTCTTCAGAGCGGTGACCCTCGCCGCCGACCTCGGACTGGGGACCCAAGCCACGGGTCCCAAATGAACGGGAGATTCCGGCAGCACCTGACGGGCGGGAGATTCCGGCAGCACCGGACAGGCTCTGGCAGCTCCTGGCTGACGGGCGGCTCTGGCAGCTCAGGACAGACGGGCGGCTCTGGCAGCTCAGGACAGACGGGCGGCTCTGGCAGTTCAGGACAGACGGGCGGCTCTGGCAGCTCAGGACAGACGGGAGACTCTGGCAGCTCAGGACAGACGGGAGACTCTGGCAGCTCAGGACAGACGGGAGACTCTGGCAGCTCAGGACAGACGGGAGACTCTGGCAGCTCAGGACAGACGGGAGACTCTGGCAGCTCAGGACAGACGGGAGACTCTGGCAGCTCAGGACAGACGGGAGACTCTGGCAGCTCAGGACAGACGGGAGACTCTGGCAGCTCAGGACAGACGGGAGACTCTGGCAGCGCTGGGCAGGAGGAAGACTCTGGCAGCACTGGACAGGCGGGAGCACCTGTAGGGAGGAGAGGGAAAGACAGCCTGGTGCGGGGGGCTGCCACCGGAGGGCTGGTGCGTTGGAGGTGGTACCGGATAGACCGGACCGTCTCGAGCACCGAGCCTGCCCAACCCTAACTGGCTGAATGTTCCCCGTAGCCAGGCCAGTGCTGCGAGGTGGAATAGCCCGCACTGGGCTGTGCTGGTGAACCTGGGACACCATGCGTAGGGCTGGTGCCGAGGAGACGCACTGGAGACCAGATGCGCAGAGCCGGCTTCATGGCACCTGGCTCGATGCCGACTCTAGCCCGGCCGATACGAGGCGCTGCTATGTATCGCACCAGGCTATGCCTGCGCACCGAGGACACCGTGCGCCTCACGGCATAGCACGGTGCTTGCCCGGTCCCCTTCTCTCCATGGTAAGCACGGGGAGTTGGCTCAGGTCTCCTATCTGACTTAGCCACACTCCCGTGTGACTCCCCCCCCCCCAAGACATTTTTGGGGCTGCCTCTTGGGCTTCCAACCGTGCTGCCGTGCTGCCTCCTCATACCACCGCCTCTCGGCTTTCACTGACTCCAGCTCTGCCTTGGGGCGGCGATACTCTCCCGGCTGTACCGAGGGTCCCTTGCCATCCAGGATCTCCTCCCATGTCCAGGAGTCTGGGGATCGCTGCTGCTGCCCGTTACCACGCTGCTTGGTCCTTTGGTGGTGGGTGATTCTATAACGTTCGTCGTTGGGAGAAAGAGAGTAGGACCAAGGTGCAGCGTGGTAAGTGTTCATCTTGTTTTAATAAGAAATACTGAACACTGAACAAAACAATAAAACGACAAAACGAACAGTCCTGAACGGTGAAACAAAACACAGAACAGAAAATAATCACCCACAACTCAAAGTGAAACCAGGCTACCTGAGTATGGTTCTCAATCAGGGACAACGATTGACAGCTGCCTCTGATTGAGAACCATATCAGGCAAAAAACAGAGAAATCCCAAAACATTGAAAAGGGAACATAGACAACCCAGCCAACTCACGCCCTGACCAAAAACAAAGACAAAGACATAATAAAAGAACTAAAGTCAGAACGTGACACAATCAGCTAAAGTCAGTCATTATAAGAGTAGTAGAGGGGCTAGGCAACATGTAACGACACACAGAGGCCTAATTTCTTCTGCTATATACATTTTATATTCAAGAGTTTATCCCTTCATATAAAGACTATAAAAAAGGTTAAACCAAAGAGATTAAAAGCTTGAACAATTAGAAAAAAGCATAAACCAATTAGATAAAAAGGTTCAACCAAAGGGTACTTCAATTAAACATGAATATTGTCACCCTCACTTAAGAAATTAGCTATTTGCTTCTACATAAACAACTGCGAGCAGGCTTTAAAACTATTTGTTAATCATGGTTTGACACTTAATTACCAAGGTTAATTGTAGACCCGGGATGTCTTCTGTAAAATGCTTCCGTTTTAAAAGCTCTATTCCATAAGATGCCGCACTGATATCACGGCTTAATTCCAATCTTTACTTTAATGACATTACAGCTTTGACATTTACATCTAAGGACTGGATGTTCTTTAAATTAACAATCAAACAGAAACATGAGGAGCCAGTGAAAGGCCTTCCAGTTGTTCTCAATACACTCCCAGGGGCTTGGGATTTATTGAGCTTGATCATAGCAGTACCCTATCTAAGACATGCAAATCCTTCAATCATGATACATTTACAATGTTTGTAGTAAACAAGGGCAAACTATTATACTGACAATGCATATAAAGAGGCTTAAAGAAAGAGAGTGAATGAAGTGCTGGTGGATTAAACATATATATTGTATTGTGAAATGCATTGTTTTACAGGGTCAGCCAGAGTAGTGCACCTCGGGGAAATTAGGGTTAAGTGCCTTACTCAAGGGCACATCAACAGATGTTTTTACCTTGTCTGTTTGGGTATTCGAACCAACAGCCATTCTGTCCAAATGCTCTGACCACGAAGCTACCTGCTGCCATGGCAATACTAAGGAATATTCTAGATGTAGCCTAGCCCAACAAACACAGTCAGACGAACTGTTTTTCAGGCAGCAAGAAAAACACCAACCACAAATGGGATCTGTGGCTCTGTTTCTTCTTGAACCTGTAGTGCCCTCGATGGAGGTGGCTGAGTCGCTGCCTGACTTCAGACAGCAGTGCAGTGGTTGTAGGGAGAGGGAGCATGGGTCTGGGAGGCCAAATTGGACTGCTCATATCCACTGGATGGACCATTCATGGGCAGCTTCTTCCCATTCAGCATCCGTCCAGGGCTCCCCGCAGCCCCTTGGTCTGGTCTTTGTCTGGTTGGGGACTGTTTGGCTGGGGAGGGACTACAGCAGTCTTTGTCTGGCTGGGGACTGTTTGGCTGGAGAGGGACTACAGCAGACTTTGTCTGGCTGGGGACTATTTGGCTGGGGAGGGACTACATTAGTCTTTGTCTGGCTGGGCACTGTTTGGCTGGGGAGGGACTACAGCATTCTTTGTCTGGCTGGGTACTGTTTGGCTGGGAAGGGATTACAGCAGTCTTTGTCTGGTTGGGGACTGTTTGGCTGGGGAGGGACTACAGCAGTCTTTGTCTGGCTGGGGACTGTTTGGCTGGGGAGGGACTACAGCAGTCTTTGTCTGGTTGGGGACTGTTTGGCTGGGGACGGATTACAGCAGTCTTTGTCTGGCTGGGGACTGTTTGGCTGGGGAGGGACTACAGCAGTCTTTGTCTGGCTGGGGACTGTTTGGCTGGGGAGGGACTACAGCAGTCTTTGTCTGGTTGGGGACTGTTTGGCTGGGGAGGGACTACAGCAGTCTTTGTCTGGTTGGGGACTGTTTGGCTGGGGAGGGACTACAGCAGTCTTTGTCTGGTTGGGGACTGTTTGGCTGGGGAGGGACTACAGCAGTCTTTGTCTGGTTGGGGACTGTTTGGCTGGGGAGGGACTACAGCAGTCTTTGTCTGGTTGGGGACTGTTTGGCTGGGGAGGGACTACAGCAGTCTTTGTCTGGTTGGGGACTGTTTGGCTGGGGAGGGACTACAGCAGTCTTTGTCTGGCTGGGGACTGTTTGGCTGGGGAGGGACTACAGCAGTCTTTGTCTGGTTGGGGACTGTTTGGCTGGGGAGGGACTACAGCAGTCTTTGTCTGGTTGGGGACTGTTTGGCTGGGGAGGGACTACAGCAGTCTTTGTCTGGTTGGGGACTGTTTGGCTGGGGAGGGACTACAGCAGTCTTTGTCTGGTTGGGGACTGTTTGGCTGGGGAGGGACTACAGCAGTCTTTGTCTGGTTGGGGACTGTTTGGCTGGGGAGGGACTACAGCAGTCTTTGTCTGGTTGGGGACTGTTTGGCTGGGGAGGGACTACAGCAGTCTTTGTCTGGCTGGGGACTGTTTGGCTGGGGAGGGACTACAGCAGTCTGTCTGGTTGGGGACTGTTTGGCTGGGGAGGGACTACAGCAGTCTTTGTCTGGTTGGGGACTGTTTGGCTGGGGAGGGACTACAGCAGTCTTTGTCTGGTTGGGGACTGTTTGGCTGGGGAGGGACTACAGCAGTCTTTGTCTGGCTGGGGACTGTTTGGCTGGGGAGGGACTACAGCAAGGCTGCAGAGAGAGGAAACAGGTCGGAGTGCAAAAAAATGATAGTGCCACAGCTGCTACTATATACTGCAATTCCACAACTAAGCTAATTTCTGATATTTCAATGTTGTTGATTTTTTCATTTTGAATAAACATAGGAGCTTATGTTGATTCAAAGCACAAGCCACATATCTAAGCAGTTATATGGACGTCTGTGTTGGTTTATCAGGAAATAACTAAGCTATGAACAAAATAGCTCCACTACAAATATGTGATTTCCTTCATTAAAACCATGCAGCGTAAAATGTTACACTTCTGTACTTGGATATCACCTTTGTTGCTAAATGACTTCAATAATTCTAGTGGTCACTGACATAATTCTGAGAAGCAATATCTTAGTTCCTGCGGGCGATGCCCAGAAAAATAAGTTTAAAAAAAAATGTTAATTGCATTTGATGGCCAGCTTCAGACTAATATGATAATAGCATTACATGGGTTGTAGAATAAAGATAATGTAAATGCTAATTGGGACATCCTGGCATATAAACTAATTTTTAGGAAACTGAATAAATAAATCCTAATTGAGATTGCCATTTGGAGCGGACCGATTTAATGAAATTAAACTAAGTAGTTTTTCCCCTATTCTTTTCCCCTCTTCCTCTTTTTTTTGCAGTGAACACAAAGGGGCCATTTTGCACCATGAGTTGTGCTTGTCTGATGTGATTAGTGGGCCTGGTGGTATTGGTAACGGGTGATAAAGCAGGGTGTCCTTGAAACAACAAAGCCTGAACCACAAGTCGCTTATTAAACGAGAAACGAGACCCGTTCAAACGTATGCAAATCATGTCGAGAAAACCCATTAAAAAAAGACCATGTCAAATCCACACCATGAGACTTTACAAAGAGGGACATGCACACAAACACAGACAAAATAGGAGTGACAACAGTGGAAATGGACAACACAGCTGTCTGAGAGACTAGAAATAAGAGAGGGAGAAGATAATGACCAAATTCTCCATCACAGGTCAGGACATTTTGAAAGGGTTGCTATAACAGTTGAAAAGAGGAGCCTCAGTGCTTTCCTCAACCTGTCATGGTAATGAGAATCCTGAGTATCCATTGTAAGAAGAAAGGCTAAAGGCAGCAGCAGTGATTCTTCTCGCTGTAACTTTCTCTGATCCACATCTCCTTGGGGGTCACGTGGAAACTTACCATTTTGTCAATAATTCCCTTTAAAATAAATGGCTCTGGTCACAACACCTGGAGAATGGGCCTAGATTTCACAACACTGATGATAAATAATACTTTTTTGAAAGGACTGTGAGGTTTGGAACAATAACAAATACTTTTTTGGACTGACTGCAGGGGCTTCGAAATTCTCAGGGAAAATGGATGACTACCCTGTTCTCACTGTCCTGCTGTCTGTCTGTCATATAGGCCTCCCCTTTCAAGCATTGCCATCAGAGAGCGGATTACACTGGCAAAATTGATAGAACCCGTTATAAAACATACATCCTGAAAGGAGCTAAACATTTTCGGTTTGATAAGTAAATGGACATGTTATGCAACTGAGCACAAGTTGCCCTTCAAATCCAAAGGACACGGTGAGAAGCCACGTGAGAACAGGGGATATGAACTCTGATTGACTGCCTGTTCCTCTAAACAAAGCACATAAAGACACCAGGAACCAGACCTGGATATCAATTCCACTGATCTGCTTCTGTATAATTACATTCACAAGGAGAGGATACCGTTAAATGTGCTGCTAAACTTCTGGGATGTCAGTAGCCATGGCAACAAAAGAGGTATATGATGGAATGCGACTGGACTGATAGACAATGCCATTCTGTCGAAGTCCAGAAATAATTATTCAATGTCTAACTACGGTGGTCACTGGGCTCTTATCTGTGGCAGGATCAACCTCTGCCTCATTTTGAACAGAAAGGAAAGCAATGTAATTAATGTCAGTGCATTTTAACTGTTGAGGGTACCAATGTTGGTATGCTAGCATTATATCGGCCGGTTTTTGTATTTTTCAACTCCGAATATTATCAAGGAGGTAAAAACTGTGATTGGAATGATAACAAGTAAATCAATTTAAATATTATATCTTGACTGTCTCTGGAGAACAAACTGGACGAGTTCTGTTTGAGACTATCCTGTTAAGGGGACCTGAAGTACTGTAATATCCTAAGTTTTCTCGGAGGTCTGGCTTGGCCTGGCTTAACAAGGACATGGATAATATACAGTGCATTCGGAAAGTATTCAGACCCCTTGACTTTTTCCACATTTTGTTACGTTACAGCCTTATTCTGAAATGGATTCAATATTTTTGTCCCTCATCAATCTACACACAATACCCCAAAATGAAAAGTGAAAACTAGTTTTTAGATATTTTTGCAAATGTACTAAAAATAAAAGACTGAAATACCTTATTTACATAAGTATGCAGACCCTTTGCTATGAGACTCGATATTGAGTTTAGGTGCATCCTGTTTCCATTGATCATCCTTGAGATATTTCTACAACTTGACTGGAGTCCACCTGTGGTAGATTCCATTAATTGGACATGATTTGGAAAGGCCCACACCTATTTATATAAGGTCCCACAGTTGACAGTGCATGTCAGAGAAAATTATTATTATGTCGAAGGAATTGTCCGTATAGCTCCGAGACAGGATTGTGTATAGGCACAGATCTGGGGAAGGGTATCAAAACAATTCTGCAGCATTGAAGGTCCCCAAGAACATAGTGGCCCCCATCATTCCTAAATGGAATCAGTTTGGAACCACCAAGACTCTTCCTAGAGCTGGCCTCATGGCCAAACTGAGCAAACGAGGGAGAAGGGCCTTGGTCAGGGAGGTAACCAAGACCCGATGGTCACTCAAAGAGTTCCTCTTTGGAGATGGGATAACCTTCCAGAAGGACAACCACCTCTGCAGTACTCCACCAATCAGGCCTTTATGGTAGAGTGGCCAGAAAGAAGCCACTCCTCAGTAAACGGCACATGATATCCCGCTTGGAGTTTGCCAAAAGGCGGTCTGATGAAACCAAGATTGAACTCTTTGGCCTGAATGCCAAGGGTCACATCTGGAGGAAACCAGATGGTGAAGCATGGTGGTGGCAGCATCATGCTGTGGGGATGTTTCTCAGCGGCAGGGACTGGGAGACTAGTCAGGATCGAGGCAAAGATGAACGGAGAAAAGTATAGAGAGATATTTGATGAAAACCTGCTCCAGAGCGCCCAGAACCCCAGACTGGAAAAAAGGTTAATCTTCCAACAGGATAACGAGCCCGGTGTATAAACATTACTATCTCTTCGACATTTGCAACATTGTTTCAATATTCAAATTCGATCTCCATCTGTCCCATAGTAGTGAACGAGAGAGAGAGAGGCAGGCAGTGTTTCTCAGCCAGTCGAAATCATTAATCAGCTTGCATAATTTTTATGGATATACAAAAAGAAACTAAACGAAGTGTAGCTAGTTTGCTGCTTCTCCAGCTTCAGTTTGATGTTATTGTGTTAACTGTGTTGTTGGCTAACTCCTCTGAACAACAGTGTCCTAACAAGAGAGCACATTTTATATGCCAGGCGAAATTGTGCTCCTAAGCTCATTGTTATGGATGTATCCAAATAAATGTCACTAGAAAACAGCTTAAACAAACGCTGTTACTGCTGTTATTCTCTCTGCAGTGTTTGACGTGACTGTAAGTTAGCTGTAGTTGGCTAGCTAGCAAGCAAGGGATAAGAATGTTGCCAGCCAGCATGGCAATGGAACATTTAGAAAGAATGACTGGGTCGCGCCCATAGATACAGATCAAAAAGACTAAACAACTGGTCACGTCTCTGGCAACCGAACCAATAGATCAAACGACGAGCCGGCTTGGGTAGCAACCCTAGATTTGTTTCAGGACTATATCTTGTGGAAGGATGAAATAGTATGAATAAATTAAACAAAATAATGAAAATATCTCTTTCATTTTTGTGGATATGTTGGTAACGCGTTGTATAAAAGTGATAATGCCCTCAAAGCCGGTGTTTGGAGGACTTCGTCTCTGGCCTAACAATACCGGTGCCAATATGTCCTCCAAACACCGGCTTCTCGGGCATTGTCTCTTAAATACAGGCTGCAAACATAAACTGACTATACAAAATATATGTAATGTGCTCCCACCATTAAGTAACCCTATAGTGAAACGGGAGCATCAATTCAAAAGAACACAGGCAAAGATATTGGGAAATATTGTATAAGACACGCTATAAAACCTAAAAGACATTTGGATCACTGTCTGGGCTGTCTAGGAAAGTCAATTAAGAACAATTTGTTATTTTCAATGATGGCCTAAGAACAGTGAGTTAACTGCCTTATTGGAACAGTGAGTTAACTGCCTTGTTGGAACAGTGAGTTAACTGCCTTGTTCAGGGGCAGAATAACATATTTTTACCTTGTCAGCTCAGCGATTTGAACTTCCAACCTCTTGGCAACTAGTCCAATGCTCTAACCACTAGGCTACCTGCCGCCCCAAAATGTTGTCAAATCACGTTATATCTATAGTAGATATAACGTCAAATCTTAGCTAGCAGTCATCATCATGAATCAAGTTTATAATCTACTGGCAAATCCTTTTTATATCAATTTTTTATTTAACCGAGCAAGTCAGTTAAGAACAAATTCTTATCTACAATGAAGGCCTACCCCGGCCAAACCAGGACGTTGCTGGGCCAATTGTGCGCCGCCCTATGGGACTCCCAATCACGGCCGGATGTGATACAGCCTGGATTCGAACCAGGGACTGTAGTGACGCCTCTTACACTGAGATGCAGTGCCTTAGACCAAGAAAATATGAAATAATGAGAAATAAGAGAAATTATAAATTAAACGTATCGGTGCTCATCTGCATTTGGATATTACACAACAAGTTGGAAATCGCAAATTCAACAATGAGTGGTTTGGAAGGAATCAGTGGCTAAGTGGCTAACTGCAAGCATTGCAAAGCAATCATTATTCTGCTATTCAGTGGAGTGGCTGTGTGGTCCCAAATATAAGATTACGGGTCTCTTTTCCAGGTTTAAAATGAGAAACATTCAACATTGGCCATGTTGTCAATGAAGCATAATTTGTGCCGTGCTCAAAACAACTGTTAACTCGGAACTGCAAAATCGGACTTTAGTGAGTTCAAGACAACTGGGAACTCGGGAAAAACAGGCTATGACTGGGAAAATACGTTTTAAACTTTCATCCAACTCGTATTTGTAAATCAGGAACTCGGGCCTCTTTCTAGAGCTACGACTTGAAGATTACTGACATCATCATGATTCAAACTTTTTTTGGGAGTTCCCAGTTGTCTTGAAAGCACCATAAATCCAGAGAATGCCAGACTTTGATGACAAAGTTAGATGGCAAAATTTGCCCACAATGGCCCGCCAATCCACCTTCCTGTTCAAATGAGCACAGCACAACAAGGTGAGTCCTTGTATGCTGCTGCATAAATTATGTAATATGCCAGGGAGATATGTATACTGTAGCTAAGAAAGTAATACTAAGTGTAAGTTGTGTAGTAAGCTGTTAGTAGCCCATGTGCTTCCCCATTATATTTTATTTTATTTTCTATTTTCTATTTTCACCTCTTAATTTCACCTACTGTTCTGACTTGATGGTGCACATGTAGCATGTAACCTGTTTTTGAGAAATGTAATCATTGAATATTGTAAGAGCTTTCATTGTCTGATTATATGCCACATTTATTTATCCTACTGTTCTGACTTGGTGTACAGGGAGAACACTGTAAGAACGGCCCATGTTCTGATTTCGGTCGCTGTACATTCCGAAAGTGCTGAACAAATAGTTATATTGACTACATCTCTCCTAGCTCGCTCATTAATGTCTTAATCAAAATGACTGATTGCCTCTTATGTGCTTATGTCACGCCCTGACCTTAGATCTTTTTACGTCTCTATTTTGGTTTGGTGAGGGTGTGATTTGGGTGGGCATTCTATGTTCAAGTTTCTATGTTTTCCATTTCTTTGTGTTTGGCCAGGTATGGTTCTCAATCAGGGACAGTTGTCTATCGTTGTCTCTGATTGGGAATCATACTTAGGTAGCTTTTTTCCCCCTCCTTCTGTGTGGGATCTTGTTCTTTTGTTTGTGTGCAGGTAGTTTGCACAACCAGGCTGTTCGGTCGTTGTATTCTTTATTGTTTTGTCTAAAGTTTCACTTCTTTAATTAATATTATGTGGAACTCAAAGAACGCTGCGCCTTGGTCTCATCCTTCCCACGACAAGATTTACATAGTAAAATCACCACTGCTCATTAACAAAAGAGAAAAGCCAAGAGAGGATCCTAAACAGGTTACTTTTCGAAATTATGAAATCCATGTCCCTATTATGATTAAAAACCATGAACTGCTGGATATTTACAAGTTGTCTGGAAAGTCATACCTGGAGGCACAAGGGGACCGATCTCGATATTGGAATTTACACATGACTTGCCTATGCACTTCTCAGACTTACCTTATGGAGGTATGTAATAACGGGCTTTGCAGGCTTGGTTCCCTTGCGCTCGCTGAATAAATGTAATTCAACTGAAAACCCTCCCACTGGCTGGCCAACAGATTTTCTTGTGGAGTTTTTATTCAATAGGGTTTTCAGTACATTTATCTTTAATTACGGTGTACCTTTAATAAGAATTTTGTCAACAGACTAGAATACATTGAGAGAACGGTTTAGAAAATAGGGATCAATGAATGAAAGCCATCTAAACACATGTATATTTGTCTCTGTTTCAACACCAAGTGATAGATTACAAAATATTCAGATTTTGTAGATTATTACGCACATTTTAGGTTTAGGAAAGTATGTATGAATCCTAAAAAAACTGTTTTGGACAGCCTTTAGTGACACATTTTTAACCAACAGTAATGTTGGAAGATTAGTGTACATAGAATCTTAATAGGAAGAATAGTGTAAAATAGTAAGCTGTACCCTCCTCTATTGCCTGCGAAGACACAGGAAAGTATTGCGCCAGGGTTCAAATTTTTACGTTTTGGTCTGCTTTCTGCTCCATAACGATTTAATTAGTCTACATGTCTTTTTTTTTATATGATCAATTATTACTAATGTTCCCCAGCAACAACCACATGGCAGTAATGGCATTTGCAGAGGAAGCAAATGAAGGTTGACAAAACTATGTAATTAATAGAACGGTAATGTAGGCCATACCAACTGAAGGGAACTAACAGTAAACTGGCAGTTGAATATGTGTTATTAGGCTACTGACGGTCGATACTGATAGTGGCTAATATTTAACATGATAGAAATAGGAAACAGATAAAGTCGGGGTAGCCTATAATTAATACATTCAAGACTGCTCATCCCTGCATGTTTAAAGGCTGTACAATTAAGTACAATTCAAATTTGGCATATTGGCACAGAATTGAATAACATTTACTGTGGGAAAGTTGATATATGTCAGTTTGCTGCCATATGACTGGTTTCACATTTGTCAGCGATTATAAGGTAAAATAGATCTAAAACAAGTGTCATTTATATTTTCAATTCCCTTATCCAAACAGATGACTAATTTACCTAGCTCTTATCAATCGCTCTTATCAAGTTGGAAATTCCAGTGCATAGAGAATGCTGTTATTTATATCATTATTTTTTTTTTGTACTTTGAGGGCTGAATTTATTTTGGGCCCGCGCTACAGACAGCGATATCGGTCTGCTAATATAGGACTAGTAAAGTCCCAGTACATTACTTCGGGATTTTTTTTTTTAGTTAATTTGATTAAAAACTCAATTTAATTCAGATTTTTCAGAGGGTGCTTTAGTGCCCTCAGCACCCCTACTTCCCACGGCTATGTAATGGTCCATTTACAGCACTTAACTCAGGTCGGTATCGGGGCCAAGCTGAATCAGTTCAAAGGACGTTGTGTCAGCTAAGGGAATAATAACACAGAGGCATATAATGTTTAATATTATGGAGTGATATCCCAGAAAGGCTCAACATGAGAAATGATGCAAAAGATACCACTACCTTCTAGGTCTGCAATGGGAACTGGGTCAGCAGCTCCTGTGAACATCTCCGGAGAGAGATAAAGAACATATGAAAGTCAATTTGAGGATGACAATGAGGTTGTTTCGTCTTCCTCTAAGCAACGTTGTGGGTCGGGGTGAAGAGCACGGTTTCTATCATTCTTACACTCACAAAGACCATCATCTCATGGAATTAAAGAGGAAATACAGGAGGCAGACAGAGAGTCTTCTTGAACTGCCCCATGATGCAGACACTGAGGCATATGTCTTCCTGATTGGGTAACACAACCTGGACAAGTAATCTGTAATCAAACAAAAATCAACTGTAGATAGCTAACGTTACAAGGTTAATGTTAGCTACATAGATGTTCCTTGCTTTGTGCAATAAGTTGCATGGTATCAGTTACGGAACTTGCAAGCTTGTAGTTCTAAAAGCCAGAAAGAAGTTACCTCTGGTTCATTCAGCCATCCCTATGGGAAAAATGAATGGCGAAAGAATAGGAGATCTTTTACGTCTTCGGGAAACATAATAGCAGTCAGATCACATGACCTTTATGAATTATTTAATGTATGTGTTTTTTTATTATTGCATAAACTCTTCAAAATTCTCAAAAAGTGATGTTAGCGGATGAAGATGACCTCATAGAACAAAATGTATAAGATCTCCGAAGCCTGTGTTTACCACAGACCTTATTTTCAGCGTTTATCCAAAACCCCACCAGAAACGCCATTCATTTTCTTCATAGGCTTTGCGCAACGAACCATGGCGGAATTAGTGCCTACAAAAAGACGGCATTACTATGTATTAGCTAGTTAGAGACAAAGCAGAAGAGAACTGCCTGTACTGCAGACATTGTTTCCAGAAAACAGGATCCCCCATTATAGTGAATGGGGAAATCTTCGTGGTCAGCATTTGTGGATATAAAAAGAAATGAACGCATTCATGGTACCAATAATTGCTTATAGTTCACAAGATATTCTTCCTTGAACCGATTACTTTAAAATCACACACTGACAAAGTGAAAAGGATAATTTAGTTGCTTATGGAAGCCTGCAGTATCTTAGTCAGCCTTCAATTTGATAGACTCAATGAGAGGGGGCAGCACTGAGCTAGCCTGCAAAGTCACTTCCTAGAGTATTTCAAACTGCGCATAGGATGTCTTCAAAAACTCCTCCATGTAGTAAGATGGTGACATGCTGAAATTACACGTCCTGATCTTCAAATGTGTCACTGAGCATTCTCATAGGAAAAAATGGGGTGACGTCATCAATGGCTTTGTCCCCCCAATTTTTTTTTTTTACAGTCCATGAAACATTCCCAACCGGCTGGCAAGCTAGCTATTTTGCTTGGGAGTTTACTTTTGTTCACAGGGGGAGTAGTTGGCTGCATACGTATTAGGCTTTACTAGTGTACGTAATAGTGTATATTGATGATTGGAAGATAGATAGCAAGCTAATGTTTGCTAGCTAACGTTAACTAGGCAGCTGAGAGTCAAATATTATTGAGTGGGTTATTATTGGCATTATGGATTAATTAAAATCTTATTGAGAATAAATAACATATCAGGTTGTACTTATATAGTATGCTTACTTATTTTCTTGTGTTCTTATTTTTATTTCTCTTGTGTTTTCATTTTTACCTTGTGTTATTTGTAGTATTACATTGTTATTGATGACTGCATTGTTGGGTTTAGAGCTTACAAGAAAGCCATTTCACTGTACTTGTGCATGTGACATTAAAACTTGAACCTTAAAACTACCTACAGCTTGGATTTCCATTTGCACCGTGTATTTCAGGGCTTTCTGAGACATTTTGGAGGAGGAAAGCTTTTTTTTGAGGTGTCAACCCACCCATTTTCAAACATCGTTGTCATATCTACCAAACACTAACAGGAAGCAGTGATCTTGGTGGTCATGTGACTCTCGAGGGAAAAGAACTGGAATTCAATCAAATCTGCATTCTATAGACTGTGCTCAGTGGATGCAACAAAAGTATAAACCATTTATTGGGCAGATTGAGAATCAATAGAATTTTCTAATTTACGATGTCCTGACAAACAATAGACCCAGGCCTGCAGAGTGATAAAATAAGAGGATTTTAAATCTCATCACGCATGTATATTATTTTTGTAACGCTTGGACAGAAGTATTCGGAGTTATTTTGAAAAGGAAACTTCCATTCCTTGACCCCACTTTAGTCTTACATTTATGATCACCCCTTGATGATTAGTTATACACACCAATCTCTTTTGGTTTTGTGCCTGTTTTTATACAGGACTTACCAAAGCAGGGCTTCGAACAGACATATTGTTTGATGTGCAATTAACCATCTTCTTAGATAAACAAGAGCCTCTGGGATTTGGTAAGAGGCTAACGATATCATTACAAATGTAAGGAAGGCTAATATTTAATAGAATTGTTTTGACTATTGAAGAGAAAATGTATTAACAATTATGCATGCATAGCTATTTACAAATACTTAGAAAGGAATGTGCCCAGTCTAGTGGAGCAAGCAGAGAATAATGGCTCTAGAATCTAGATAAAGCTTAAAATGATAGCAGCACAGTGGGGACTATGCTCTTTGAATATAATTAAGCATTTTCCTGTGTGTGTGTGTGTGTGTGTGTGTGTGTGTGTGTGTGTGTGTGTGTGTGTGTGTGTGTGTGTGTGTGTGTGTGTGTGTGTGTGTGTGTGTGTGTGTGTGTGTGTGTGTGTGTGTGTGTGTGTAAGAGAGAACGATGTGCTAACATACGCTACATTGTTGGCCAGGGCAAAGTCTGACAGTAAAAGCATCAAAAGACAAATGTCTTTCGTCATTCTCATTCAGCCTCTCCATCTCCTCGTCAACCATGTAAAAGTAATTTGTTTATGCTGTTATGCTGAGTGATTGCCTCACTTCTTCCAAATGACTGGTCTGAAAAAACACATGTTGTTCTTCATGCTTCACTTGACCAATATATCATTATCTCTGACTCTCCTACTTATGCCTTTGTATTGAGCAAATCCCATGGATGGTGTTTTACAAAATACAGTGAAAAAGCACTCAGTGCTCTGAACAGATAGGTTAAATAGATGTTTACATTGCAGTGAGAAAGGGAAGTGAATGGGTATCAGTGAATTTGACACATTAAATTCATACTTGAGATGATCACCATTTTCTATAGGGATTTAAAATGCATTCATTTAATTGTATTATCCATGAAATGACTTCAGTTTAAATCAAATTGAACCCAAGTCTGTGTCTTTTAATCGCAAACACCTGTGTAAACTAATACTGAACATTAATTTGACAAACTTACAAATGTGTGTTATATTTTATAGTTTTTATCAACACAATACTTCGATACTGATAAGGTAGTGACTAAACAAAAATGGGTTACCCCTCCCAGTCCAAATAATGTATGATAGACAGAGGCAAGATAAACACACAATAAGTTACATACAAGAGAAAACACATGCACTCATTTACAATGACATACAGTACATACATGCATTTGAATAAAAAGCAACACCTAAAATGGAAAAAGCACATTGTGGTAATATATAAGAATGACATATGAAGTCCTCAAATGGAGCATGAGATATATATGTGTCAGCTTGATCGCTCCCATACATTTCATACAAAGTCAGAGAAACTTGCTCTAATGAAGTCCCATGGGTAAATGTCCTTCAATTAACATGCTATCCAAACTTGATCCTTTGTGAAAAGGAGTCCTTTATCTCAGTCTGGTGCATCTCATTTTCATGAGGGCTGTGTGGATGTAGTATAGGCCTGTGAGTCCAGAGCCCCTATAGAGTAGTCAGACTGGACTGGTGTTTCCAGTATGTTGTGGCGCTGCCTGGTGCCTAGTAGTCTAATCTTTCAGTCCCAGGTTCTTCCTCTCTGCTCCTCTCTCACCCCCCAAGGTCTTCTCGTTCCCAATTCCATTCCCCTGTCGACCCTGGGACAATACCTCTGTACTGAGGACACAAAAACACAAACATTAGTGAATATTATCAAGATAAACAAAAAGGATGTAAACTGACAAGTTATAGAAATGTGCCATTAAAAACATTACCTGTTGATGTGATTTGGGGTTTGTGGTTTGTTGTCATCGATGAAGTTGTTGTGCCTGTAGTAGTCGAGGAATGTGCGGGCAACATTTCTTCCCAGATTCATGTCTGAGGGGACCGTGTTAAGGTTATTTTCTGTAACATGAACATATGGCGCTGTTGGCCTTTAGTTTAGTCAACACTAAGGCCATTTCTCCCCGGCTGGGAGGCCTTTACTGGAGTTACAAAGCCTCTAAATCCTGCCTCCGACACTCTACGAATAATAAAAAAAAAAATAAAGCCCTAGTTTCTCCCTCACAGAACGAATAGAACCATTTGCAGTAAATAACTAAGCAATAACCAGTAGAGAAATGTGGTACATAAATGACCAGTATACAACACACTGTGTTCCACACTAAGTGAGGGTAAATCAATTGCATTTCAGTCTGGTCAGCCAAAAACACGAAGGGGGAATCACATAGCGGCAATTACTTACCACCTAGGCTTTATTTAAATGAATAAGTCTAGCCGTCATCGCCAACCACATTATGGAGGACATCAATAACTTGAGACACTCCATCATAAAACTGTGTGGCCATTCTGCGTGCAGTTGCCATGACGCTGGGCTGGATTAGACAGCAAACACAAATAATAACAAGATGAGTTAGATTAAGGAAAAATGTAAAAAACAGTAAACAAACACTGTGGTCAATCTGGATGAATCAGCCGTACACACATAAACAATGTTATGCCAATACGGAAAACAATAAGAGAAACATTTCCTCATGTACAGTTATAATTCATAGGGCCAGAGCTCATGAAAACACTACAATAAATCCATAGACTATCAGAGATGAACACGGAGGTTCCCCAGTTCAGGTGCTTTGTTATTACGAATGTGTTCTTTACCAGACAGACAAATGATGAAATGTCACAGAGACATAATCGTTCACCTCTTGTTGTCATTTCCTTGTTGATGTTCAGATTTGACTTGTCTGTCACACCTCTGTGATTGAAACAAGTGCCCGTGAAGAAAGAAAGAAAGAAAGTGATTCAGTCGTTTGTCTTTTTTTCAATTTCTGTCAACGGTCAGAATTTACCCATTAAACATAAATCGTAGGCCCTATAGGTGCAATTCTATTACACAAAGCAGTTAACTCGTAAAAAAAAATCCATCCTTGGGCTGAATGGAGTGCCTTTCTTGTGAATACATGCACCTGCGCACGCACACACACACACACACACACACACACACACACACACACACACACACACACACACACACACACACACACACACACACACACACACACACACACACACACACACACACACACACACACACACACACACACACACACAATTTTAGGTTCCAAAAGGGTTCTTTGCAGAGGGATAGGGTTCTACCAAGAACCATTTTCATCCTAAGAACCGTTTATTGGAAGAAAGGGTTCTTTGGTGATTGTTTGGAAGGCAAGAAGGATTCTTTGGAAGGTAAGAACGGTTCGGCATAGAACTCTTCTGAATCTGAATAAGCTTTTTTATTGTAATTTTTCTTCTCACTTTTAGAAAGGAGTTTGAGTAATCTGATACGTTTAAAAGAAGTGTGAGAATGTTTTAAACTTTACCTATATTATGGGAATATTTGTGCATGTATCTGGTATTCCCTTAATCATTTTACATATACTCTACTGAGATAGTTGATATCTTCGGTGAAAAGCATGAGCTGGCATACACCCAAAAAGTTAGTAGAGTTGCTGACTAACGGCGAGTAAACTGTAGGCTATAAAAATTGAGTCGCAAAAGTGTTCAGAACCCTTGGCTTTCTTAACATTTTGTTTCACAAATTGAGATTAAAATGGATTCAATTGTCATATTTTGGTCAACAATCTACACAAAATATTGAGTAATGTCAAAGTGGAAGATTAAAATGTCTTGAAAAATATATAGCTGTTGCATAAGTATTCAACCACTTTGTTTAGGCAATCCTAAATTAATTCAGGAGTAGAATTTGTCTTAATAAATCACATAAGAAGCTACATGGACTCATTGTGTGTGAAATAATAGGGGTTGAGATGATTTTTGACACAATACCCAATAATGAAAAGCAAAAACAGTTTTTTTACATTTTTGTAAAAAAAACTGAAATATCACGTTTACATAAGTCTTTAGAACCTTTACTCAGTACTTTGTTGAAATACATTTGGCAGCGATTACAGCCTTGAGTCTTCTTGGGTATGACGCTACAAGCTTGAAACACCTGTATTTGGGGAGTTTCACCCATTCTTCTCTGCAGATCCTCTCAAGCTCTGTCAGGTTGGATGGGGAGCGTTGCAATACAGCTATTTTCAGGTCTCCCCAAAAATGTTCAATCGTGTTCAAGTCCAGGCTCTGGCTGGGCAACTCAAGGACATTCAGAGACTTGTCCCAAAGCCACTCTTGCAGTTAATTCAGAAAGTATTCAGACTCTTTGACTTTTTCAAAATGTTAAGTTACAGCCTTATTGTAAAATGGATTTAATCATTTTCCCCCCTAATCAATCTATAGACAATATCCCATAATGACAAAGCAAAAACAGGTTTTTAGAAATATTTGCAAACTTACTCAAAATAAAAGTCTGAAATATCAAATTTTCATGAGTATTTCAACCAATACAATGTTGAAGCACCTTTGGCAGAGATGACAGCATTGATTCTTCTTGGGTATGACGCTAAAAGCTTGGCACACTTGTATTTGGGGAGTTTCTCCCATTCTTCTCTGCAGATCCTCTCAAGCTCTGTAACGATGGATGGGGAGCTTCGCTCCACAGCTATTTTCAGGTCTCTCTCGTGGTTAGAGCGTTGGGTCAGTAACCGAAAGGTTGCTAGATCGAATCCCCGAGCTGACAAGGTAAAAATCTGTAATTCTGCCCCTGAACAAGGCAGTTAACCCACTGTTCCTAGGCCGTCATTGTAACTAAGAATTTGTTCTTAACTGACTAGCCTAGTTAAATAAATGTTAAATAAAATACATTTAAAAAACTTGTCCTGAAGCCACTCATGCGTTGTCTTGGCTGTGTGTTTAGGAATGTTGTCCTGTTGCCACAGTGTGAGCGCTCTGGAGCAAGTTTTCATCAAGGATCTCTCTGTACTTTGCTTCGTTCATCATTTCCTCAACCCTGACTAGTCTCCATGATGCTGCCACCACAGGGATGGTGCCAGGTTTCCCCCAGATGTGAAGCTTGGCATTCAAGCCAAAGAGTTCAATCTAGGTTTCATCAGACCAGAGAATCTTGTTTCTCATGGTCTGAGAGTAATTTAGGTGCCTTTTGTCAAACTCCAAGTGAGCTGTCATGTGCTTTTTACTGAAGAGTGGCTTCTGTCTGGTCACTTTACCATAAAGGCCTGATTGGTGGAGTGCTGCAGAGATGGTTGTCATTCTGGAAGGTTCTCCCATCTCAACAGAGGAACTCTGGAGCTCTGTCAGAGTGACCATCAGGTTCTTGGTCACCTCCCCGACCAAGGCCCTGGTGTTAATAATCAGAGTTGAGTGTAATTGTGTCACTCATTGTGTAATTGTGTCACTCTAAACCACGTCCATCGTCATCATATTTCCCAGCATGCTCAATTGCAGGTTGATTTTCATAGTTGTGTCAATATCCGTGTTTTTGCATGTGCATTGATTGGTTGATTCATCTTATGCAACAAAAAGATAAATACAATTACATTTTTCTAAACCAATCCAATCGGTAGGCAGTTTTATTGCACCACTTTGCCTGGATTCCAAAATGACATTGTAAGCCAGAATAACGTGATTTGCAGGCCTGATGTGGTCTGTAAACTAGGAGTTTCAGACAGCTGTGGAGTTTCAGACCACTGTGTTCGGATCCTAAAAGAAAGTCCTTTTGATAAACAGTGCCTTTGGAAAGTACTCAGACCCTTTGACTATTTCCACATTTTATTACATTACAGCCTTATTCTGAAATGGATTAAATAAAAAAATACCCTCAGCAATCTACACAAAATACCCCATAATGATAAAGTGAAAACAGATTTTTAAAATGTTTGATAATTTATAGAAAACAAATAGAAGAAATACCTTATTTACATAAGTATTCAGACACTTTGCTATGACACTCGAAAATTGAGCTCAGGTGCATCCTCTTTCCATTGATCATCCTTGAGATGTTTCTACAACTTGATTGAAATCGACCTGAGGTAAATTACATTTATTGGACATGATTTGGAAAGGCACACACCTGTCTATATAAGGTCCCACAGTTGACAGTTCATGTCAGAGCAAAAACCAAGCCATGAGGTCAAAGGAATTGTCCGTAGAGCTCCAAGATAGAATTGCGTCAAGGCACAGATTGGGGAAGGGTACCAAAAAATGTCTGCAGCATTGAAGGTCCCCAAGAACACAGTGGACTCCATCATTCTTAAATGCAAGAAGTTTGGAATCACCAAGACTCTTCCAAGAGCTGAGCAATCGAGAGGGAGGTGAGGACGACGAGCACACGTTCTCTAAAATGACATTGGAGGCGGCTTATGGGTAGAGAAATTAACATGAAATTCTCTGGCAACAGCTCTGGTGTACATTCCTGCAGTCAGCATGCCAATTGCACGCTCCCTCAAAACGTGAGACATCTGTGGCATTGTGTTGTGTGACAAAACTGCACATTTTAGAGGGGCGCTTTATTGTCTGCAGCAAAAGGTGCACCTGTGTAATGATCATGCTGTTTAATCAGCTCCTTGATATGCCACACCTGTCAGGCGGATAGATTATCTTGGCAAAGGAGAAATGCTCACTAACCCGGATGTAAACACATTTGTGCACAAAATGTGAGAGAAATAGGCTTGGAACATTTTTGGGATCTTTTATTTCAGCTAATTAAACATGGGACCAACACGTAACATGTTAAGTATATATTATTGTTCAGTATATACAGATCTATTTTAACCTGCTCTACAGGATGTTATCCTAAGAGGTCATGCTACACCAGCGACTGGGAGACCACCATCTGTCATGTATCCTTGACATCTTCATTTTGACCTCGGGAAAGTTTTGTGTTGCCCCTTGGTCAACAGAAACGGCGCCAGCGTAAACACATACTCTGAACAACGACAGAAATGGCCCAGGATCCCGTGGAGTGCAGATGGCCTCTCAGCTTGTGATGTCACATCTCACATCTATCACAGGAAGTTGGTGATGGACGAACGTTTTGGAAGGAGAGGACTTCATCTGCACCACAGCTACACGCGGGACACTCCAGCACCCTGATTGGCTGCTGGCCCGTTGTCAAAGGCAACCAGAGCGGTTGGGATGGGCTGCTAGCGGCAGGAAGTGGGACTCTGCCAAAGCACAGCTTGAGGGCCGCCCACAGAGGAGGGCGGAAATGTCTAAAATATTAACTCTACACACCAGGCAGGAAGAAAAGGTGCTGCATAGTCAAGGGGGGTGGAAGTTTGGCATCCCTTCTTGCAACAGTGCATAAAGAAAAAAATATATGCAGTTGAAAATAAAAAAAAGTCTTTCACTGACACAAAAAGACACATTCCACTTAGAACACACAGACAGTACAATTTCCCTTTCAGAATGAAGGCACAATTCAGATTTTCTCTTTTACTATCAAATATTCTTCCAATTCCTTGTCTCCATAGAAAATAAGGCTGCCCAATATAAGTAGGTCCACTGGCACTGTCAGGTAGAGAATAAGCCTTCCCTGAAGGACCTTCTCTGCCAAGATGGACAATACCTTCCTCTTAGGCTAATTTCTATACTAAATCTCCCTCCCTGGAGATAAACACAGGACATAAGGAAAAAAGACTGGACACTAGACAGCTGGCTCTGAGCTCATTAGCAGTCCATTGTACTGTAATTCACAGAGAGGACAGGCCAGAGAATACAGGATGTCCCTAGGAAACAAGGCAAGAAATTGGGTGGTAAATTAGGGTGAGTGCTTCATCGCGTTATCAGATGGAAAACAGAACAGGGGAAGTAGACTTCAGTCGATCTCAGAGAGGAATTCTGTGTGTGTGTAGCTTGCTGGTTAAGGTGATAGGAACTCACCTTTTAGTACATTGGAATGTCAGGTTGATGAGAAGGGGAGAGTTGTGCTGGATCTACAGTGGGACAGAGAGGAAGGAAGAAGCCTCTCTCTCTCTCTCTCTCTTTCTCTCTCATTGGATCGTGAGGAGGTTTAATATCTCTTCTATCCATCCTTGTAGGATCGATAAAGGCCTATGTTGTGACTCAAGGACGAGCCAACATGGGGCTGATGAGGTGACGAGACAACAGGGAAATGGACGCTACACATTAGCTACGACAGATGATTTGTTTACCAGGCTGTTTATCTGCTTTCAGTGTCATGTGCCCAGTCTAAAGAAACAGACAGACGTACAATGATTCCCCAATGACAAGGAACAAGACATCAGCGTCCACAGCAGACCATTCCTAACAAGAAAACAAATTAGGGACATCAGCACCATCAATACCTTCAAGTGACAGGTCTGTCACCAGGGTGTCACAAAGAGCCAATTAACAATGCTAATTAAAACAGTAAACAGCGGTGGACAAAGGGAACATGTTTTTCCCCCTGCAGCTCAACTATGCTCAAAGACCTTGTGTCATTTTCATATAGGACAAAAGCAACAAAACATCCATCTCCAACAAGAGGACACAACCAGGTAGTAAACTTTGTAGCTATTGTGTAAAGCTTCATTCATTTGACATACAACACCTGTTCCCCTTATAGACTTATGGCTCCCCCTTACAGACATCCAGACACAAAACACAGGCATCCATGCAGTGACAAAGACAAAACACACACTCACACACACACACACACACACACACACACACACACACACACACACACACACACACACACACACACACACACACACACACACACACACACACACACACACACACACACACACACACACACACACACACACACACACACACACACACACACACACACACACACAGCCATCAGATAGGGGCTCATCTTCAGCAGACTCCTAATCGGGAATGACAGCCGTGATATGGAGTAGCCCTGAGTGCTGCAGATCTGGGGTCTGTCCAGTGTCCGCTGCTTAAGAGGAGCAGAGGGTAGGCAGGCAGCAGATTTGGCCAGTGGCTAGATTGGTAAGTACGTACACAATGATGTCCATCTCACGCCATAAAGCTCTAGCTGGCTATTTCATCTGTCTGCCTAAAAGCCACTAGGGATGGTGATGGAAATATAATTTAATGAACCTGCGTCACAAGCCTCAAGTCTCCATGTGTACTGTCATGTAAGACAACTAATAGGGTTGTGATGAATAATTGCATTTGTTTGAGCCGACAGTGTCGGGGGGGAAGAGAAAGGAAGGCAACAATAGAAAAAAAATGCAACTGGGGAAGAATATTTGCCTGATATCCATCATTTGCATACTTGTCACTGTCCATCAATTATGTCTAACAATCAGTGAATACTGAAATGTTCTATTGGCAAGTTTGGTATTCAAATGTGAGTCTAGCTCCCATGCTCTGTGCGTACCAATGTCATACTGTTGTCAGAATGATCTCCTAGACTGCAGTTAGCTGTCAGGCCGTGCGGTCTTCAGGCAGGGAACCAGTGGGCTGGTGATTGATGTTGAAGCCAGGAGGAACCACCGAGCTGTCCGGTTCCACATTGTGCTTCTAGTGCTGTATCAATTTATGTGTACGGAAGCCAGCACAACTTAAGTGAGGCAGAAATATCAAACTAAGGGTTTGACAACATGGCCGTGCTTGAGTGAGACTTTTACTGTGAGACCCAGGGATAATGGGTATTTCAGGAGCCGTCTAGAGCCTAAAGGACAGGGGGAAATGGCACACACCCGGAACATGGAGCAATCTCTCTTCAGTGGATTAAAGTCCAACGCTGGACTTGTTAACTTGTCAAAGTAAAAAGGGCAACACGTAGATGCCTCTCACCACTGGCATGTCTGGGCATATGACACAGCTAGTGATGGAGTTCATCGTCCAATCAACCCTCACCATCTTACTTTGAGTAAAAATGGAAGGCATTGCGTAAAGTTTGATAAAATACCAAAAAGTGGGAAGATTTGAAAGTCACAGAGTACTTGCTCTCTCAGTCAAAGCGTCAAGCTGGGTTTTGAATAAGGTCCCAGATTCTCTCAACCTTCACACTTGCTGGTCTCACTGTTAATGATGCTCTGACATTACAGTGTGTATACAACACAACATTTAAAAAATATTTTTGATGGAGAAAATGGAATAACCTGAAAACCCACACAATAACCTAAAGGACAAAATAGAATAACCTGAAAACCCACACAGTAACCTAAAGGACAAAATAGAATAACCTGAAAACCCACACAATAACCTAAAGGACAAAATAGAATAACATGAAAACCCACACAGTAACCTAAAGGACAAAATAGAATAACCTGAAAACCCACACAGTAACCTAAAGGACAAAATAGAATAACCTGAAAACCCACACAGTAACCTAAAGGACAAAATAGAATAACCTGAAAACCCACACAGTAACCTAAAGGACAAAATAGAATAACCTGAAAACCCACACAGTAACCTAAAGGACAAAATAGAATAACCTGAAAACCCACACAGTAACCTAAAGGACAAAATAGAATAACCTGAAAACCCACATAGTAACCTAAAGGACAAAATAGAATAACCTGAAAACCCACACAGTAACCTAAAGGACAAAATAGAATAACCTGAAAACCCACACAGTAACCTAAAGGACAAAATAGAATAACCTGAAAACCCACATAGTAACCTAAAGGACAAAATAGAATAACCTGAAAACCCACACAGTAACCTAAAGGACAAAATAGAATAACCTGAAAACCCACACAGTAACCTAAAGGACAAAATAGAATAACCTGAAAACCCACACAGTAACCTAAAGGACAAAATAGAATAACCTGAAAACCCACACAGTAACCTAAAGGACAAAATAGAATAACCTGAAAACCCACACAATAACCTAAAGGACAAAATAGAATAACCTGAAAACCCACACAATAACCTAAAGGACAAAATAGAATAACCTCGACAAAAGGATAAACCAAATGTGCCTGCTCTGTCCTGCTTCAGAGATATTACACATACTTAAAGTACCACATCACTTTTTAAGAAAAAACCTTTTCATTTATCTATAGAAAACAGCTCCACAACAAAGTCTTTGAGCAAGCGACTGGTACTGTACATTCATCTGGATGAGTGCTCATCTCCTCATAATGTTTCCCATACCCATCCACGAAGAACCATAACAGACCAACACAGAGACTTTAGACTCAGAGGGACACCAGTCCTATGAAGCCTCTATGGAATCTTCCCAATATAAGAACAAAGCAAATGCCACAGTGAATTCTCAGCAAGAAAAATCATTTCTCTCCATTTTGTGTGAGATTACAGGTGGTGCTAAATCATTAAACGACAGGAAATATTCCAACTGCTCTGGTGGGGAACATTCACAGCTTGCTCATCCAATATAATGAGTCTTTAAGACCTGGGTTACCATACACAGGGGAAGGAAAGGAAGGACAAATCTGTGAGATTGAAAAATTTCCCATCCAGCACCCTCTCTGAGGCCCTCTATGCTGTGATAAAGGCCCATGCTACTAGACAGGTTAAGATTTCAATGCCGGTGGCTACAATAGTCTCAGCAGCAGATCGGAGAAGGTTGGGTTAATTTGGGGTCCAGGTAATTATTTATTTGTCATGAATTTGTTTTTTGGAGCGGGATGGGGGTTGCAAAGCTTAAAGGTCTTTGTTGATGATTTGCACGCTCCATAGGCCAGATCACTGGCGCGTAAAAGCGACATGGCTGGTTCCTTCAACCTGTCTGACCCCAATTTTTGCTCTACATGAAGTCTCCGCTGTCCTCTCCCCTCGTAGAGCTGACACCCCCCCTCCCCAGGCCCAGCCTCACGCAGCCCCCAGGGCCTGTTCTTGTCTGACCTTCAGCACCCCACCTCCCCTACCATGACTCAGTCCTCCCCTCCACCTCCCCATCACCCACCACACTCACCTCACTATGGAATTACTATACAATGCTCTGCCATTTAGATGAATACCTCACTTAATCCATCTTGCTCTCAGCCAGCGGACTTTAGCACAGAGAGACCAACAAAGACTGCCAGTAAACACTGCTGCTCCCGAAGCATAAAGGAGGGGTGTGACGGGCCACCGCAGCTCTGTTCGGTTTTCTCATCTCTTTCTTTAAGCCCAATGCACAGCGACAAATAATCAAGGGACTTGTTATGCCCTGGTTATTTTGTCATAGTGGCCACCTATCTATGCAGTATGATGCTGGCTATCTCCGTGGTTATGCTATGTACATACATATTACAGGAAGCATCTTCTGTTCCAACTGTCTTCTCTATACAGCACATCTGTTTCATGTGGGAAAACAAAAAAATGAACATGTTCAAGGAGAGGGAAAGTTGTGACTCTTTCCACACACAGTAAATTGCTTTTTTTTTGTGGTTTCCATCCCATTTTTGACACTAAGGGAAAATAATCTCCTGGCTACAGAGTAATTCTACATGGATGGGTTTCTTCTTATAGAGAGCCAGTCAACTAGTCCTTGGACTTGACGGTTCAGTGAAACACTAGGTGGGGAAAAAGCACTGAGTGAAATGAGAGGTTTGAAGATGGTGCTACAGTGGACAGCTGCAATCTGACCAATTCTGCTATTTTCTGTTTTTGTTTTATGCTGTGTGATTTTACATAATATTTCCGCCATTATTTCCTATGACCAAAAACAGCTTCTGGACATCAGAACAGCGATCACTAGAGATCATTCGATTTGGTTGAAGATTTCTACTTCAATGAGTAGACAGCTGTGGATGTACTGCTCTTTCCAGACCAGGCCCTAATCGCGGGCCTCAAAAGAGGAAGAGATGGCACAAGAGGGGCAAACGAGCAGGCTTCCTGACGAGACTAAATGGATGATATACCGCCTCTACCCTTCGTTCTATTGGTGAACATAGAGACCAACAGGGACGAGCTCCGTTTGAGACTATCCTGTCAATGGGAGCTGAAGAACTATAATATCCTATGTTTCCTGGACTATGGATAATATACTGTACAAAGACTATGGATAATATACTGTACATCTAGCTAGTTTTTCTATGCATCATCAAGACCGAACATCAGCTTTGGGTAAGGATAAGGGGGGAGGTGTGTGCCTCTTTGTTAACTACAGCTGGTGCGCAATCTCTAATACTAAGGAAGTCTCAAGGTTTTGCTCGCTTGATGCCTCATGATAAATTGCAGACATACTATTTACCAAGTGAGTTTTCCTTCACATTTTTCATAGCTGTCTATTTACCACCACAAACCGATGCTGGCACTAAGATAAAGCTGCATAGGGTCATAAGCAAAGAAGAAAGCGCACATCCAGAGGCAATGCAAGGAAACAGAAATCCGTCTTACCTCATTTTTAGCAGCATGTCACTTGTGTAACCAGAGGCACAAAAAAACACATACAAGTTCTCCCTCACCCTCCATTTGGCAAATCTGACCATAACTCTATCCTCCTGATTCTTGCTTACAAGTACAAATGAACAGGAAATACCAGCACTCAATTCTGAAGTGGTCCGACGACGTGGATGCTAAGCTACAGGACTGTTTCGGTAGCACAGACTGGAATATGTTCCGGGATTCATCCGAAAACATTGAGGTGTATAGCACATCAGTCAGTGGCTTCATTAATAAGTGCATCAACGACATCTTCCCCACAGTGACCTTACGTACATATCCCAACCAGAAGCCATGGATTACAGGCAACATCCGCACTGAGCTAAAGGCTAGAGCTGCCGCTTTCAAGGAGCCCCCAGGTGGTGAGGGTAGGCCACAACACATCTGCCACACTGACCTTTAACACGGAGGCTTCTCAGGGGTAAGTGCTTAGTCCCCTCCCGTACTCCCTGTTCACCCACAACTGAGTGGCTGCACACGACTCCAACACCATCATTAAGTCTGCTGACGATGATGGTGGTTGCCTGATCAACGATAATGATGAGTGTGGCACCAGGACAACAACCTCTCCCTCAACATCAGCAAGACAAAGAAGCTGATCCTGGACTACAGGAAATGAGGGCTCCCATCCACATCAACAGGGCTGTAGTGGAGCGGGTCGAGAGCTTCAAGTTCCTCGGTGTCCACATCACTAAGGAATTATCATGGTCCACACACACCAACACAGTCGTGAAGAAGGCTGCTCAGGAAGCTGAAAAGATCTGGCATGGGCCCTCAGATCCTCAAAAGGTTCAACACCTGCACCATTGAGAGCATCTTGACTGGCTGCATCACCACTTGGTATGACAACTGCTTGGCATTCGACCACAAGGTGCTACAGAGGGTAGTGGGTACAGCCCAGTGCATTACTGGGGCCGTAGATGAAGTGTACCTATGATGAAAATTACAGGCCTCTCTCATCTTTTTAAGTGGGAGAACTTGCACAATTGGTGGCTGACTAAATACTTTTTGCCCCACTGTATATAGCCAAGTTATTGTTATTCGTTGTGTTTATTCCTCGTGTTATTATTTTTCAATTATTTCTCTTTTTTTCATTCTGTGTTGTTGGGAAGGGCCCATAAGTAAGTATTTCACTGCTAGTCTACGCCTGTTGTTTACGAAGCGTGTGACAAATAACAATTGATTTGATTTGAAATTCCAGCATCAGTCACAGGCTTTACAGACTTTTTGATATACACAAGATCAAATAATAAACAAACAATTAAACAAAGAAGTGAATGGATTCCCTATTTTTATTTTATTTCACCTTTATTTAACCACGTAGGCTAGTTGAGAACAAGTTCTCATTTGCAACTGCGACCTGGCCAAGATAAAGCAAAGCAGTGTGACACAGACAACAACAACAGAGTTACACATGTAGTAAACAATAAACAAGCCAATAACACAATAAACAAGTCAATGACACAGTAGAAAAAATTAAGTCTATATAGAGTTTGTGCAAAAGGCATGAGGTAGGCAATAAATAGGCCATAGGAGTGAATAATTACAGTTTAGCAGATTCACACTGGAGTGATAAATGAGCAGAGGATGTGCAAGTAGAGATACTGGTGTGCAAAAGAGCAGCAAAGTAAATAAAATAAAAACAGTATGGGGATGAGGTAGGTAGATTGGGTGGGCTATTTACAGATGGACTGCTGCTCAAATAGTTGATGTTAAAAGTTGGTGAGGGAAATAAAAGTCTCCAACTTCAGCGATTTTTGCAATTCTTTCCAGTCACTGGCAGCAGAGAACTGGAAGGAAAGGCGGCCAAATGAGGTGTTTGTTTTGGGGATGATCAGTGAGATATACCTGCTGGAACGTGTGCTACGGGTGGGTGTTGTTATTGTGACCAGTGAACTGAGATAAGGCGGAGTTTTACCTAGCATAGACTTATAGATGACCTGGAGCCAGTGGGTCTGGCGACGAATATGTAGCGAGGGCCAGCCGACTAGAGCATACAGGTCGCAGTGGTGGGTGGTATAAGGTGATTTGGTAACAAAACGGATGGCACTGTGATAGACTGCATCCAGTTTGCTGAGTAGAGTGTTGGAAGCTATTTTATAGATGACATCGCCGACGTCGAGGATCGGTAGGATGGTCAGTTTTACGAGGGTAAGTTTGGCGGCGTGAGTGAAGGATGCTTTGCTGCGAAATAGAAAGCCGATTCTAGATTTGATTTTGGATTGGAGATGTTTAATTTGAGTCTGGAGGGAGAGTTTAGTCGGGCGGGTCGGGTGCGGGCAGCGAACGGTTGAAAAGCATGCATTTGGTTTTACTAGCGTTTAAGAGCAGTTGGAGGCCACGGAAGGAGTGTTGTATGGCATTGAAGCTCGTTTGGAGGTTAGTTAACACAGTGTCCAAGGAAGGGCCAGAAGTATACAGAATGGTGTCGTCAGCGTAGAGGTGGATCAGGGAATCGCCTGCAGCAAGAGCGACATCATTGATATATACAGAGAATCGGCCCGAGAAATAAGGGTGGCTGGCAGGGTGTTATCTACAGTGTGACAGAGTGATACCAGGTAGGGCTATAGCTACACAGAGCAGAGCCACACACAGACACCTCACCCTCCTGACACTAGAGGGCACTTAGGCTACACATAATATCTCCTCTCAACTCAGGCAATCTGGACACTGCACAGTACACTTTCTGCCTGTAGGCTGAAGCTCCACACCACTCTGGTTTTCTGCCTCTTCTCTATCCCATGGATCTGAGCTGTGTCAAGGTAATACAAGATGGAAAACTTGAGTCTATAGAGAATGTCAATTTAACGCTGAATCCCTTTGGAGTGTACAAAACACTGCGATTAACAGGCCTGCTGTATTCTAGTCTTTGTCACAACGAAAGCAGAACCCACGTGCTCTCTACCTCTTTTCTACACAAAATCAATGGGGCAGGTGCCGCCTTCCCACTGTCACTATGTATCTGTCGGAACATGAGAGCAAGGCAGTGCGATAGGGGCTGACCTGACTCATCCACACCTCAGCCCTGCGCTGCATGCCAATCGAGCCAGGCCTCCAATAATGACTCCTGGAATAATTAAGAAATCAATAGGCTCTCGTCTGGCCCTAAATGAGAGGTTGTTACTATAGGAGCAGGCAGCATGTGGATAAACGCTAGGGGATGGAGCGCCACTACAATAACCTGACATTATCACCCTCAGCCCTCATTACTGGGCTCTACAGATGTCTGTTCTGTTGCCTGGTGTACAGACATCACTGGCCCAGAAAACTGTACAGGGCTGGCTTTTGTCTACTCAGGAGCAGCATTGATTTGGAGAATCAGAGCTTTTGTAGTCTGGGGTATCTCCCTTAAGAGGACACAAATGTAATCTGCCCACAGTGCCCAATCTCTGCTCACTGGCAGGGCTCTCAAGAAGAAATCGGATTCTGTTTGCGACACGTTTTGTTGTCCAAAAATACAGAAAACACTGTTGGTGTTTGAACACTGGTTTGCTGGCTCAATGACACAAGCCTTTCAATACATGAGGCAACAAGCAAACAATCTACACAGGACTCTGCCACACACCTTCCTGGGACATAACCTCACACTCAATATCCCTTTAAACCAATCTATCTGTGCTGCAGCCTGTATCCAACGAGTCCCAAGCACCAGAACACCACAATTCCCTGTACTCCTCTTGCCTCTATTCTACCTGGATGGTCAGGATGTATTGATTGAACTATCAATCAACTCTGACAGCCATACAGCATGATTTCTATGGGATGTGAAGCTCAGAAGTTTGGGGAAGTTAGGGGAGGGAGGAAGAAATGGAGGAAACATCAGTGAGGTTCACATGTTGTGTACTCAATCTCTGTCTCTCCTCCAGATGCCTCCTTTCCTCTCCCCCAACGGCCAGCGGGAGAGGCAGGGGAGCCTGGCCAGGCCACCTGGGGCCCCTAATGAGGACAATGAGAGAGAAGGATACAGGTGTCCTCTGTGTAGGGAACGGGCGCCGTGCTCCCTGCTGCCATGTAGCTGTAGAAGGACACCTCCAGGGTGTAGCAGTAGGACATGTCGTCCAGCAGGCCGCCCAGGAAGCGCCTCCCGGTGCCAGCTTTCACAACATCACGGTTAAACGATGTGTTGGACTGTGGGGGTGAAACACACTGTTAACAGAGTGCATTCTACTATACCAGCATTATAATTCAAATGAGATTTAATTAGTCCGAAAAATGACTAAATATATTTTGCATACGGATGTGGGATCTTAATTTGATCACCCTGTTGCAGGAGAACCTCCGGCAATGTAGTGTATTTCAGGTTTAAAAACTATTCTGAAGTTTGTAATTTGCAATTTTCCCACTACAAAAATGCCCAATAATTATAATTTCACATTTCCTGTTGCTGCAGGATTATTTTCCTGCTGTAGCAAACAGGCTCAAATTAAGATCCTACATCTGTAGAAGTGTGTTGGTGAATTTCAATGCTTCATTCTAACAATGCCTATACTACTCATTGCAGTCTTGTTGTTATGCATAGTAACATGGATTGTAAGTCAGCTTCAGCATTTAACATGATTCAGTCGATTTAGGAAGTTTCCATTGCCCTTTAGTTCATTCAACTTGAATGGAATATGACCCCTGTAACTTAAATGCAGACTTCCACTCCTGGCAGAACTTATTGAGTTCTATGACTATGTGCTTTGGACAGTGCTGAATGAGCAGTAAGAAAAGAGCACAGTAAGGGACATGACTTCTGGCCAGCTGTCACCGCTACTATACACACCCCAACGGTATACACACACACACGCACACACACACACACACGCACCCATGCAGGCATACACACTGCTGTAGACGAAGATGAGCTCTTTATTGTGACAGCATCACAAATAACCAGTGGACAATCTGTGATATCCTTTATGTATGGAGGGTGGCTAAAATGATTTTAGCTGTTGAAAGAATTTCCGTGTGTACTGGTGAAGAAAGTATATGAGAGCTGTGAACGTGTCGCTGCACAGAAAAGGTTATTCTTCTGGCTATACTGTATGTAACTGGCACTGCTGAAAAATGGCACTTTGGCTGAGCGCTGAAGGTCAGTGTGACTGGGAGGAGGGAAACAGACTTTTCAAATATAAAGCTTCCACACCCAGCTCTATGATAGATCTCAGTTTACCCTGTGGTTCATGCAGTCACTATTGTAGCATAGACAACTAGTACCTGCTATTATGTGGGCTGTATTCGTGTGGAACATCTGTGAGATGAGTAGGGTTAGGATTGATATGGCCTGACCAGGGAAAACTCTGGGCCCTGCAGTAGTTGTAAAGTTTTCCCTGGTATGATTGATGTGAGGAACTTACGAAGGAGAAGTCTGGGGCGTTTTGGCAGAGCAGGCGAGGGAACACGGCCTGTCTCTGGACTCTCTCCTCCTCCTCAAACACGTTCCCGTACATGAAGCCATTCATCATGGTGGAGTGGGCGTGCACATCAATGTAGAACTCCAGACCCACCTTCTGTGTACGCCACAAACAAATACAGACAGACAGACAAACAAAGAGAAATATAGAGAAAGCAGTGGTGTCACAAATGGAGTGTAAACCTCCTGAATATACACCATTTACACATTTCATAGCCATTGCCATTTCCATCAAAATGTAAAGTTCCTGATTTG